>NC_077222.1:82025528-82325528 GCF_024763615.1 Phlebotomus papatasi
AGAAAAGGGAGATTTCATAGTCTCGCTCTTGGTAAAGAGGTAGAATTCCTTTCTGGAGGCACTCTAAAGCAAACTGTCTTGCCCGTTGTGAAATATTCAGTGCTGCGACGCCCATAAAAACAGACGTCCATCCACCATGAACTTCTTCGAAAATTTAATTTATAACGTCGGTTTCGTCGTCCATCATCAGCCTCGGAACCCTTAAGAAGATGATCTTTGTGTTTCCGAGACCTTATTTTAGCACTTCGATGCTGATCTTGGTTTTCTGGACCAAGCTATCCAATGTAATAGCCTGAATTCCAGGCTTTCCGCCCTTTCCTAGCTTCCGAACAATAGTCTTGAATTCCTTAAATCGAATTCTAACTTTTCGGACAATGCGATGGAACGGCACTTCTTGATCAATTTCGCAATTTCAGCATATCTCGCATTTTGATTCTTGATTTGAGTATCAACCTTCGTATCAACTATTAATCTTCGGTCTTTGAACGTTCTCCATCTTTCCATATTACTGAGTTATTTACTTAAGTGGCCACATACATCCCTTTGAGAGACACGGCCTCTTGCACAACACCTCGCCATTCCATACGACCTAAAGCCAGCGTCCGCCAGTGTCGCAGCACCCCCTGGGTTTTGAGGACATCGTCCACTGTGTTTTTCCATCTCGTCTAGAGACGCTCCCTCCTCCTTGACCGCACTCGGATATCGCTCATATAGTTTGCTGAGCATTCTCTCTTCTTTGGCATACGTCAAATATGGCCGATCCTGCTCAATCTTCTTGTCCGGCTAGAGCTTCTCTAGTTCATGGTTCATCCCTGTTCAGAAATCCCCTGTAGTTTCCTCATGGAAAGACTCGTAGATTCGTCATCACGTCTCTCAAAGATCAACAGCTTTCTTTCTTTTGTGCGGGTCAACGGTACTGTTTCCAGAGCATACGTTATGACTGACTTCAATATAATTCTGCATATTTTGATCTTTGTTGACCGCTATACGTTCCTTGATCTTATACTTCAGCATTGAAAGGGAATCCAGAAAGCCCGAAAATCTTCTGGTCCATTCGGGAATAGTCCATTGCTGGTAGAACCATTGCAGCTTAATGGCATAGCAATTGTGAACTATACCAAGTACTAGAAGAAGAAGAAACATACCTCGATCGAAATATCAACGAGAATGCATCTTTTCCCAATTACTCAAAAAAAAAGTTATGAGGAAAAAAGTTATCCTCATAATTTTAACACTTTTTAAGTGTAAAAATATATCAACATTTTTTAATGTTAATTTTACACCTTTTTAAGGGTAAAATTAACATGAAAAAGGGTAATTTTAACCCCCAATGCACCTATAAAGGGTAATATTTACACCGGTTTCGGATAAATACTGCAGGGTAAAATTAACATTTCCAGAATGTTATTTTAACTTTTTCGGATTTTTCTCAGTGTACTGCGTGTAGTTTCATGTCAAGCGATGGGGAAAATTTTGTCAACACAATTTAGAACCTAATTTCAATAATGCTGCAATTAGATTTCTAGTTTGTAGTTTCAACTCCAAACTAAACAATCAAGCATTACGTGTTAATTTACAATAAGAGTACTTATTATTAAGCTGATCTAGACTTAGCACTGGTTTTCATGACTGCACGTATATGACGCACTGGAAAAAGCATTATTACAATTAATTGACATTCTAGGAAAGGTGGCAACCAGTGTTTAAAAAGAAAGTTACGCTACTAGCTTATGATAAACATATCATTATAATAAGTTCTTATGTTTATGGTATCTTTCTCAGAAATCTAATCGCAAATAAGATAAACGAATTGCACTAACCAATGCAAATTGGTTACCAGGTTACCACACAAATATTTGAATTGAACATACCGCGAAAGCTCTCGTCTTTGAATACAGCTTTATTGGGTAAAATAAAAAGCGAAGTGATGGTGAAAAAAGTCGAAAAAAATCGTGAGCATCTCATAGAACAGTAAAAATCTGAAGATCTTTTCTTACCTCCTAATGATCATGTTTTTGTTTATTTCGTGAAGGATATATTTGGGATGCTGGTTTCAGAAAAAGTAAACGCAAAATGACTTTTCATCTCCTTTCCTTTTTTTTTTCAAAATAAATCTCTCGAGCGTGACGCGAAATGGGTGACCAATGAATGGTTCGATATGTCGTCAGTTCAATCAACAATTGTGCTATCTGGATTTCTTTTGTATTTGCATTTGCTGCAAAAGATTACGCAGTAATGCATCAATAGCAAGATATGCAGACGCAAAGCAAATGTAGTTAGCACATTTGCTGATCCAATCCACGATAATATAACCTGTATCGATATTTGCAATCGTCATCAAGCATTGCGGAAAACCCGATCGAAGGTGAATTGAGAGGAAAAAAAAGAGTGATTAAAAATTCAGATTGAGAAAAAAAGAAGTTTATTATACTCGATTAGCATCTCTTTTTCTTCTTGTGCCTCGTTGTGAAAAATTTACACAAGATCGCCTCTTATTTTTTTTCTTCGTATTAATCGTATGATGGTGTCTCGCGGCACACGAGGAATCGATTTAATTGGTATTGTGTGAAATCACCATACTAAGACATATGCGATCAGATGGAGCCACCAGCAGAGCGACAAATCATCGAAATACCTGTGTGACTCTTGCTTGCTCACCTTGACGAAGTCAACTTGGTCAAAAATATACACAATGAGGCACGTTTTTTCGGTGTATTGGCGCACACGGTAACTAGAGATGAAGCATTAATTGAATAAACATTGAGAAAATACCATGGGATTTACTAGATTTTATGAAAACAAAATCTGCATTGGTTTTTTTTTTTCAAAATGGCGAAAACTAAAAAGATCTGTTGCAACGCCATCTTTGAATGCCCGAAACTAAAAAAAATCTTGAAGGATATTTTGGATCGATACACGAATAAAGATGAACAAGATGGGAATGAAATTGCGACGAATGGATTGTTGAGTCGATTAACAGGTATTTAACAAAGGAGAATAATAATCGTGAGTTTGTGGTGTGTGAATGTGGTGAGAAAAAAAAACAAGGAAGTGATATTGAAGTGTCAGACAGTGACTAAATTACCATTAAAGTTTTTCTTATTACATAGTTTTCAAGCAATTCACTATATCGCTTAACTACCGCGTTTTGAAGAGTTGACTAAAAAGGCATCAATAGGCGAATAAATACTTCAAGCAAATTTAATAGCAAAAATTCGATGCTTTTTGATACACTCTTATGCGAAATCACATGGAGATTTCATCACATTAGGGAAGATCCATCTCGACAAATCTGTGACGATCACCTTGGCATTTTACAAGCCATCGCGGAGACTCATTAAATCGCACATCTTGTCATTTTTATAGATAGGCTCTCTCAGAGGCCAACCATTCTTTGTCTCACTAGGATGGTGCTTTTTATTTGCGCACCTGCAATCATTTGCCACTTTCAATGTTTTGGCGACCACTTGGCTGGTTCTTTATCTAGCAGTTTATTCTCAAATACACCTTTTAATCAATTTATTTTATTAGTCACACACGTCTCCCTCTGTGAATTGAGAAAAATTAATTATATTTGAATTACCCATCTCTCTATATACTCTTACAATTATTTGCATATAATTTTATCTTAATATTGTAAAGTTGAATAAAATTCATATTTTATTGTTATTGAAAAAAAGGACAAACTTTCCGAGATTATTTGCCTATTTAAAACATTTTTTAAACAGATAAAAATCTTCTAAATTATTAAAGTAATGAAAAACATTTTTACAGCATCATGGAGAGCAATTCTGAATATGTGGAGGTGATTCTAAAATTATCAAAACTTCTTTGGTGCTCTGTGGTAAGTACAATTAATATTTATAAAGTGACAACTAATATTTTTCAAAACAAAAATATTAGTATGAGGTTTCCAAGGGATGATTCATTCCCGTATTTTACTGACTAGGCCTTCTGATTTCTCCAAAATCGGAATTTATTAGATATTTTGAAAAGCAGGCGTCTTACATAGCTTAAATAAAAAAATCCAGCATTAATTTAAAAGGGATAACAAAGCCTCCTATGCTTTGCGAAATACTTGAACTCACAACTTAGATGCTATAACCTTAAAAGTATTACTTTCGCATCATTTACCATTTACCGGTTCACACCGATTTAAATTGATTTATAAATCGCTCAAAATAACACATGGGTTAAGTTAGGGTCGGAGGAACATCTGTTCGACAGGGAACCCTTATTGACACTTTTGTCAAAATGTTGAAAATTATTTAATGTATCTAGTAAAATATAAGTAATATAACGTTTTTTCTTTAATATACCTTTTAGTATAAACAGAGATGTTCAAATTACGTATCACAAATGGTACAGAGTAGGGTGTCAATAGGTGCTGACACGAGTTCTTAAAGTGTCAATAGACGTTCCTTTCACCCTAATACAATTCGGACAAAAGTTGTATATACACTGAGAAAAAAAGAGGCTACGATTAACTTTTTTTCGTCATAACTTTAACACTTTACGGGCGTAAAAATATATCAGAAATTTTTAATGTTAATTTTACACCTTTTGAGGGTAAAATCAACATAAAAAAAGGGTATCTTTAACCCACAATATACCTAAAAAGGGTAATATTTACACCCGTTTTCGGATCAATACTGCAGAGTAAAATTAACATTTCCGGAATGTTATTTTGACTTTTTCGGATTTCTCTCGGTGTAAGTATGCTTATTATAACGGGGAGGGTGGAGAGAAAATGAAGGGCATGTTAGTGGTCCCACGGTCAACTTATTGGGGGAGTTCCCCGGAAGGTCCGATGTCTCTATCTCTAATCGTTTGTCGCCTAGGGGTAACAATTTGAAAAGGTAGACACTTAAGAAACAGTTCTACTGCAGATCAAGGTCATCTCTTAGAGAATCCTTGATACAGCAGATAGGTCTGTATGTTCAATTCGGCTCTCATAGTCTGACTTTCAATGTGTCCGATTTTCAACGCTGTCCGACTTTTAGCGCTGTCCGATTTTGACAAATTACCCTATGGAGTTGTAAAGTCCCTATAGAGTACATGTTCAACGTCAGACGTATTTGTATGCTAAAGCTGACTTTCATATCCCAATTTTCCGTGTGTTCGACCTTCAGTTCTGTTCGACTTTTACTAAATCATCCTGAGAGGTCAGACAATTATTATAATCTTTAAATTGAAAAAATCTCTTTCCTGAGATCCTCCTTCAAAATTCCCCAATAGTTTTCAATAGGACGCAGTTCCGGTGTGTTGGGCGGATTAAACTCTTTCTGCCCATAAATACTATTGTCGTTGAACCACGCAATCGTATCCTTAGCATAGTGGCTTGATGCTAAATCTGGCCAAAACAATGGTGAAACATCATGGCTTCTATAGAGCGGCAAAAGACGTTTCTTGAGACACTCTTCGATGTAAATCTCTTTGTTCATGATCCCGGTTCGAAGACCACACGAGCAAATCGCCATCCAAACCAAGTATTTTTTCGGGAATTTGGTGTAGTTCTTGTATCAATACTTGCTGTGTACACCTGTGCGAGTCTTTGCCGTATAGTATTGTTGTCCAGGCAATTTGTGGAAGTCGGCTTTCATGATGGTTTCGTCGTCCATTAAAACACATCTTTCAAAACCTTTAAGAAGGTGATCATTCAGCTTTCTGGACCTTGTTTTGGCGGACTGTCGTTGCTTATCTGTACGATGAGGTGCAGGTTGGGCTTTATAAGTCACTATATCATTCTTCTTCTTTATTTTATAAACTAGATAGTGTGAAACACCCGTTTTTTTGGCCACATCTCGGAGGGATAGAGAAGGGTTCCACTTAAAGTACCTCAGCACCCTTTTCTCCATGTCGTGATTTTGAATTACAGGCTTCCTACCACCAGCTTGCTTTCGGACAATCACCTTTGTATTCTTGAATCGCAATACTGCCTTTCGGACTGTTGAGCGCGACTTTCCAGTGAGTTTTCCTATTTTCGCATAAAGGTGTCTACACATTGGAGCTGATTTCATCAAGAATTATTTCAAGAATTTTTTAAAGAAAAATTCATATTTTTGAAGGAATTTTTGAAGAAAAATGCCTCCACACTGGGTTTTTTATTTTCCATCAAAAATTTTTTGACAGATTGCCATCATTTCCAAGTCTCTTGCTCTTCTGACTGTTTTTCACGAAAATTTGTTGTTTCACTGCTGGAAAAATTGAGAAAAGCGTTTAGTGAAGTTCCTTGGGATAGTATTTAGTGAATTTGTGAAGAAAATCTTCTAAATATGCAAGGGAGTAGTAGGAGTAGTATTTTCCGGAGATGTCGTTCCTGGTGGAATCCAACCCAGCCTTTGAAGGAACATTTCCTGTGATTTTCCTCCAGAAATTGCACCACTTTCTTCTTTTTCGAGGTATTTCCTCCATCATTTCTTCCAAGTTTACAACAAAAGCGCTCAAAATAATTAATTTTCGTCTTGCCGCCATGTTCTCAACTTCGACACACAAGATCACAAAACACTTGGTGGGAAATTATGAATGATATTTGACCAACTTCACACTGGAAGACTGACGGTCGATTTTCGTAAATTTCGGAATACGGGACCATAACCTCAAAATATTATTTTTATTTTCATCTACAAATTGTGTGATATTCGCAGTTTGCTGTGGAGAAAAAGTTGTTTTTCTTTTCGGGATAATCTCCTTGTAAAAAGAAGAAAGATTCAATAAAAAACTCTTTTTTAAGGATTTTACTTTAGATTTTTTTTTATTTCTCACCACCTTTTCACGCACTACTACTCAAACTGGGAGTCCCACGGAGGAATCGAAGGCCTGGCTATCCAGTTCTGGTGTTCTCGAAAGGAAGCAATCCCACATAATTCCTAGTGGTTGAGAAAGTGAATGATATAAAAGATCATTCTGATGTTCTTCTGGGGGTTCAAGTGATGGCTTCTGGTAGCTCCGGACAGCTCTCGTTTGCATTGAGATCTCCTCGGTGGCTCTGGTTAGTTCTTGTTTTAATTGGTAACCAAGGCATATAGAGATTCCAAAGTGCCCGTAAATTTTCTCCTTTCCATCCATCTTGCAATCCATGGATTACGAGGCCACTGTACTGTGGAACACCTCAAGAATACACAGATGGATTAACTTCCGGCAATTTCTGGAGGAAAATCACAGGAAATGTTCCTTCAAAGGCTGGGTTGGATTCCACCAGGAACGACATCTCCCGAAAAACACTATTCCCTTGCATATTTGGAAGATTTTCTTCACAAATTCACTAAATACTATCCCAAGGAACTTCACCAAACGCTTTTCTCACTTTTTCCAGCAGAAAATAACAAATTTTCGTGAAAAACAATCTTGAATCGTGATGGTTTCCTTCAAGAATTCTGTCAAGAATGACTTTGATGAATTTTATTCCAATGTGTAGCGGGTAATTTCTTTCAAGAATTCTTGATGGAAATTACCTTCAATTGGATATGATTTTTGAAGAAATTTGTCTACACATTAGACAAATTTTCTTCAAAAATCCATCTTTTTGTCAAAAATTCTCACCAATGTGTAGGCAATTTTCTTGAAGAACACTTCTTGAAGCTCATTTTTGATAGAAATTTCTTATAATGTGTAGACACCTTAAGTCGCATTTGAATTTTGTAGGTAAATGTCAACTATCTATTGTCGGATTCTCTCCATCTTCTTGAGATATTTCAACCAAAAATCAATATTTTTTAACGAGAGTGGTATCAAAATAAAACTAATGAAATGCACTAAAAATGACAACTGACAAACAAAAACTAAACAATTGTTGAAACTATCAAAATCATATCAAGTGTTGGGAAAATTCAAATTTAGGGAGGTGTTTCCTCTGAACAAATTGGGATTGAGCCAAATTCCATCTAAGGCACATTATAATATCCCACTATTTAATTCTATCCTTAGCCAATCCTGGCCCTGTACCCTCTATGGGAAAAAACGAAAAATAAAAATACCCACAATGCCACTAAAATATCCACAGTGCGGCTTATTGTTTTAGTACACAGAAAAAAATTCTTGAAGTTCGTAAATATTTGTAAATCCCTATTGCGGACTTAGGAAATGCTTGTAAATCGTATAGCCCACAAACAAGTTCTTAAAAATTAAAATGAACATTTGACGAGGATTTCTTATACTTTTACAAACAGTTCTTCGTAAATATTCGTAAACACACAAAACAAGTTCGTAAAATTTTGTCAATTGTTTCTCAAATTTTTGCCAGACAAAAAAAATCTACGAACAAATGTTTGTAAAAGAAGAAAAATTCCTGTCAAGTGATCATGTTGCGAACAAGGTTTGTGAAAAGTACAAACTTTTACGAACTTGTTTGTAGGTTATACGAGTTACGAGCATTTTGTAAGTCCCCAGTTCACAAACATTTACAAACAATTTTACAAAATATTCTTTTTCAGTGTAGTAAAAAAGTTTTGTGCGCAGCCCCCTAATTTAAATGTGTTAATTTTATTAGATTTATTATTTCTTTTTCTTTCAGTAATAAAGTTGGTGTTAAGAAAGTTATTAAACGGGATATTTTAAATATAAAAATCACCATAGAGTATAATTTTCGTACCTCATTGGAGGAGCTTTAGAGAAATAGAGAGGGAGAGACTGGAAAATAATTTTCCAAACTGGGCATCATCTTGTGCAATTTTTGTCGTTGATCTTATAGCTATGATTAACTCGGATGATTACTTAATACAGTTGCTGCAATTGATGCTTATTACTTGTCTCCCTTCTTCAAACGACTCTCGCCACTGCTGGAGAGTCATCAACTTCTTTGACACCTATAAGCACTAGCTATTGCATCAACATTGCCAATATTGCTCTTTTTTGTCCATTGGTCGAAGTGGATAATATTGGAGTTTGCGCAATTTTCGTCCCCGTGCTCATAATCCTCCTCTTTGGGCTTGTTTTGTATCCCTCGTACTTTAGGAAGAACTATTTGGGAAGAAATATAAGAAAAAAAAGTTTTCAAACATTGTTGCACCTTCAATCCTGTTTCGATTCTTTTGCTTTATTTCACCGTCCGCGCAGTCTTTGAAGCACTCTCAAGATTTTTGGATGCTGCTAAACTGGTTTTTGGGAACATCTCAGCATTTATCTTAAATGCTGTGTATTTTTCGTATTTTCTTTCTCCTTTATTCTCCTCTGACTTTTGACTTTTTTTTTTCCTCATATGGCCGCTGAAAAACCATTTATCGTGAATTTTCGATAGGAGTGTTTCCCTTCTCAATATAATATTTTGCAATATAGATTGAATAGCGGCTCTATAACAATGAATTTTAGTCAAGAAACCTAGTCGATACTGAGACGATACTAGTGACTAAATCACTGACGATAATATAGAGATAAAAGATGCTAAATAATTTATTTTTAACGCGTATTTCGTGTCTGTCGACAACAAATTCCTGTTTTACTAAAAAAACTTCTCTTCAGCTTGATCATTCCCTGCCGTACATTTTGCTTCGTCTTTGGTTCTTTTATTTTTTTTCTTTTTCATTTGGCGTCTTTTGCCATATTTTGTCATCGAATGTCAATAATGGACATGGTTTGTAATTTAATGAGTTTATGTCTCCTCTTCATTCTTCTTTCGCATTCTCATGCAATTCAATTTGTTTTCTTTCATTTGCCATTTTCAATTTATCCATCCCATGAAAATTAAATTGATTATTAATACATTGAATTGTTATGAAGTGGGTTCTAGGTGAATGTTAAAAAATATCTTCAAGGAGAAAAAAAGGATGATTCTAAAATTCACTTTTCCCTTCACCTAACACAAAGATAATCAACATTTTGCAAGGCTGTGATTTTTTTCTAAAAGAAAAGAGGTCATCTTAGTCGATCTTAAAGTTATATTTCATTGACACAGGAAGACACTTACAAACACAATTCTCATTTATGAATCATTTCAGTTTTCTCAGCACAAACAATGAATTCTAGAAATAATTCTCCTGTCACTGATGCTTATTTTACTGTCTCTCATAAATATTTTGCTTTGCGAGACTACTTCATTGGAACAACTAATATTGCATTTTAAACAAAATTTTTTGAATATTTCTTTATAAGTTTTTTCCCAGGAAAAATGTCTTAAAATCCCTGCTACCATTTATGTTCCATTTAAAATAGATCGCAAGAAAGTCAAATCCCCAATTCTGAAAGGGTTATATGAATGAAAATTTTTCAAAGACTCCAGACTGTGGAGAAACACACAAAGTCATTGATAAAATTTCCTTCCATTTGGGGTCTCGCAGTGAAAATATCTTGTAATTGCTGTGTAAATACGAGACTTGAAAATATTCTTAAGTCTCTATTTGTTGACTTCCTGGATTGAAAGACTCTATTTGTCGTGTCGTGACAGTGGTGGATATTGGTGGAGTTGGTATCATAAAAAGTCTTGTACAATTGTCATATTTTTTCTCCCTTCTCAACATAATATTCTACCTCATTGGTTTGGTGCAGAGAAAAAGGTATTTTTCAACATTTTATGCTGTAAACACACTAGGCCTTTTTGTGGTGCAAACGGATTTAACGAACATCAGTTTTCGAACGATTGTTATCAAGCTGCACTACATATAACTCAATAAGTCCTATAGCTAAGATATAGATGGCGCCACTACACACAAATCTATATGATTTTTAGAAGGTTCCAAATTGAGGTTTTATAAAAAGTTAATCGCAGCCTCTTTTTTTCTCAGTGTTTGGCCATCTCAAAATATTACATTGTCTTAGCCCAGAACTAGGTCACGTCTAAAGCCTTGTCATTTGCACTTGAACATCGTTGTAAGCACAACTCGTCGGACTTACACTAGGTTGACTCATCGGGTCCAAAACCGCACTTTCGTAAAAAAAAAATCTTCGACCGGTCCCACTCCTGTTCTAAGTCGATTTAGCGCCTACCATCTAGGCCAACCTTATTTATGGCCCACTGCAAAGCCCTTCCTCATTTGAACAAAATTTTTAGGGAAGGATCAAGCCCACAGAGCTAATCTGTCAGCTTCAAGGCCACTTATTAATAGGCTCCAAATTTCTCAAGTCTCGGAAGTGCACTTCCGAGATTTCAACTTCACCCTAGATGGCTGCTGAAAGCAGTGCCTTTGATCATTTTGAGCATTGCAGAACACTCATCGGGCCAGAATCTATATACTAATTTCCGGCTATATCTGCCAATGCATAAACCTTCCTGACAGAAGAAAGTTTAGGACACCCTGTTACAATATGGCAGATGTTATTGAGCGCCACATCGACTTGATATGCGTGAGTCGATTGGCTCCAAACTGGAGCAGTGTACTCACCGGCAGAAAAGCTCAACGCTAACGTAAGATGTCCTAAGCACCTGTGACGCTGTGACTGGGCACCCGACGAATTGTTTGCTTGAAAGTTTTCACAAAAGGTTAATTCGAGTAGAAACTTTCTGATTTGTGTTACAGCAGTGGGTTTTGAACGTGAGTGTCCGGTCTAAGGTGACTCCTAAGGGGCCTCAGTGGATCAGTGGATAGAGTAGTAGTTCTATGACTGTGAGGTTTCGGGTTCGAGACTGGGCAGCTGCAGATTTTTCAGTTGCTGTAATAGTCTCGTATTCGTCCAGTGAATGAATGGAAAAGTAATGCTAATGAATTGACAATGAACCGCCTAAAAAAGAGAGTTTGGTATAGGAAATGAGTTTCAACTTGCAGAGTTCAGTCGAATACAAGTACACATTCACTTCCCAGATCCACAAACCGAGGCTCCGTGATATAAAGAGGTACTGTGTGTATCAGAACGCACACGGAGCACTGTGATATAGAGCAGGTTTACCCGCCTTGGGGGTTAAGATAGAACAGGAGAATGGGGAGTGCATAATGGGCCCAAACAAGTGGCCTGGGTGCAGCGGTTCCGAAAGGAATACAACCAACCCATAGACAAATCTTAATCAAATCTTAAGGTGACTCCTAGATATATTGAGGTTTACGTACAAGTTGATTCTATTTTTTCCATGATACGCAATTTCCTATTGACATCTTTGTTTCTGATGTGGAAACATGAGTCTTGTGGTTTTGCAGGATTTGGTTTCAGTTGCTTCTGCTTACAGTAAGCAGATATTTTAGCATGACCTCTATATACCTAGACGACGCTCTAGGTTCACAAAGGCGGAGGCCTGCGCCTACAAGATCATACGCATGAATAAATGATCATTCCTCTTTTCCTTCTTGCATGGCGATCTAATACTCAAATCCACGAACTACTTTCGCGAAAAAGAATTGATTCAAGAATCGAATAACATTTTTTTTTTTTTAAATTGAAAATGACAAAGTAAGGAGTGCAACAGATTGGGCAGTAGCTCAGTCAAAATGGTCAAGTAAATATCATCGTTATTTAAATTTAAACAACGCATTTTCAATTAAAGAAAATAGTGAAATATTGATGGTAAAGTAAAAATCAAGACGTTATCATCCATCTTGACATTTCCTATATGATTTTAAATCATTTCTAATCAATTTCTTAATTTTACTGACCAGAATTGAATGTTTTACTGACCACGTAGAAATGTTTTTACCGATAAAAATGCAACGTATAGGATGCCAGTCGTTGAAACGCTTAAGTTAATGTTTGCAATATAACAGTGTAGTGTACTGCGTGAAAGGAGAATAACGACATTATAGAACTTTATCTTGGTGTAGAAAGCAAATGTCAATTTTTTAAAAAAATACTATCTTGTCAGATAAGCGGAAAGTTATAGGTTTTTTCTTCCTTCTCATGGTATTTTAACACTAGTGTTCTCGTCATATTTCTCTTCGTGAGCTTCTTAAATATCTTCATTCCTTCTTCTCAAATTTTCCTTGTCCACCAACGATGAAGAGGAGTAGGAAGATAGAGGATCGAGTAGAATTATGATAAGTCTGTGTACAAATTGTGATAAATGTCGCTATTCTATTTACTTTGAGATAACTTTTCTCGAGTTTCTCTCATCAACAATTTTCACTTTTTATTTATTTCACCACTCAACTTACTCCGTCTGGAATTTTAGAACTTCTTGATCAACAAAAAAAAAAAAAGAAATCAGTGTGGATGGAGTATAAGAGTTATATGCTCGTTTGGTGTGGCAGAAATTATCGCTCTTTGTCCTAGGTTAGGTTTCTTCCAGTACCCAAGCTCCCTTTTTACGTATAATCGTCCCATGGCGAGAAACTCGATCACCACCCTTGAACTCCTACGAGAGCAATTTTTCCACTTAACGGTCAAATACTTTTTCCTTCTATTTTACTCTCAACATTATTTGCAATCGCAAGTGTTCAGGAGTGTATGTTAAAAATAACGCAAGATCATTGCACGAGATACACAGACTTTCTTGGAGAGACCACATAGAGTTTAAAGGCATCTATGAGAGTCGACGTCGATATTGTAAATCGATAAGATATTCCCATTGAGGTGATCTTTCAATTAATTTACGCTGGAGAACATTTCTGTAAGGGGTTTGTTCATTGAAAATTATTTACTTTGCTAAGAAAATGCTTTTAGAGTGTGTTTCAGAAGTCTCATTTGCAAACATGCTTTTGAAATTTTCTGTTCATTTACAAAAACTTGATATAGTACTTGTGAAATTGTAACGGCTAAACGTTTTTTTTTTTAATCTTTTGAAACTTGTACATTCAGTTAGGTTTATTCAATTTTCGGTTTATGCTATTTTCAAAACTTTTAAGTAAAATTGATAACCCAGCGAGCACCAAATGTTAACCGATTTTAATTCAGCTGAAAACATATGTATGTTTAGTTCAAAACTCAAACTCAAAACATAACCAGATTACATTAAGTTGGTTGCGTGTTTTGACCATTTTGAATTACTCATTAATATGAAGCAACAAACTTTTGACGCATCAAAAATGATCAACTTTTGGAAAGCAATTATTTTTTTTATTACGATTATATCCCGTTCTAATTATCAATTTTAATTAACTTTGGTATAGAGGAGGTATATTTTCTTCCTATTTAACTCTTCTATATCAAGAACCTTACGATAAATAAAGGGAACTTTTTTTAAGGCTTTTAGTAAAATGGTACAAGATCCGTATTTCCTTGTTTTTTTTTTCATTTATACCATTAACGTGTCGAAAACCCCTAAATGCAAGGCTTCCTAAATTTTACCATAGATCCTAGATAGTTCAGCAGAGGGATTCTGTAACAGTATGACAATGTCATATGACAAATTTAAAACTTTTATCTTATAAATTCGTAATAAAGATATTTGAAAATTCTATTCATATCAATTTCTGAAAGTTACATAGAGGTCTTTTCAATCACCATTCGATGCTCGCTCACTGACTCTTAATGTTATCTTGATCCCGAATTTACGAAGAAGTAATATCATATATGACTTTATCATAATGCTATAGTATGCGCCCCACAGAACAGTTCTAAATGATGATCTTACGAAATTACAGGACATTGTAACTGTAATTAAATTTTATAAACACTTTTTTTGGGCTAGCAGTGAGCATATCGCAAAATCTTTGACACATGGTTACATATTCAAATATGCCAATATGTACATTATTTTACAAAAACAAAAATTTTCAAATAGGGTGGATTCACCACTTTTCGCCAGTTATACTGAAATCACAATTTTTCCATTGTGAAATAAATTAGCCGTAATTATTTGTATTTCTACTACTGTTACTTATAGAGTTGAAAAACACTAATTTTCTGTTTTGAATTTAAATGTTTGAGCATTTTTTAGAGGAATATTTTAAGTAAGTTCATCGAATCAAATACATTAGACTCTCGCTAATTCGGCTCTTTTAAGATCGAGCTACTTTTTAATTTGGGCAGCGGTTACATTTAAGAAAAGTTTGTTGTCATTTTTCAAGTTTGATTATGATTATCAAATGAATTAAATATGCTCAAATTTGGCATGGTTTATCTTAGTTTTGATGTGATTTTGCATTATTGAGGGATTTTCATGCTATTTATGTTATATATGAGTGTGTAAACTCAATATCTATATGCACATGAAAAATCGTTGCATTTCAAAAAGTTTTTCGCCCGAATTTCTGTCTAATTCGGCTGACATTTCGGTCCCATATGCCCGAATTTGAGAGAGTCTACTGTATTTCTTACCAAATATAGTAAGCGTCATGAAACTTTTATCGAACAAAATTTACAATTTTTAATAAATAATTTGCCTATTGAACATTTAAATATATTCGGCGAATACATAAAATTTGTATTTAGTTAGCTAATGTTTCATTTTATATTATTTTTATGTGAAAATGAGCCATGGCGGAAAGTGGTAATGTTTTCTAAAATTGCTTTACCACCTGTCGCCATTGCTTTTCAATAGGCGACGCTAACTTCACTTCATAGATTCTCAGTTGTCAAATCTGCTTTGTTTACTTTCTGCAATAGTCTAATAATTTGATTTTTAAAATAAAAACGAAGAAAAATCATTTAATGTGAGTAATAAGAAAGTGTTGATGAAGAAAAGGAAATGCTGAATGTATTCTTTTCATAATATTACCCAAAATAATCAAGTTTGAACCTTTCGAGGTGGGTGGCGAGAAGTGGTTACAGAACTGGCGAAAAGCGGTAAAAAGTGGCGACGAAGTAGTTATTTTTCCATTGTTAATAAAAATCAGTTTTTTAGGTAGAGGAAAGTACTCTGCATTCGAACGTTCATGCCTTCGAATAATGTGAATTATCTTTTAGTTTTCCTAAGAGACTTACACATTTCTATAAAATATTAGTTGGCTTATCATCAATTGTTGATAATTCCGTGATAATTTAGTGTAAATCTCTTAAGAAAAACAAAAGAAATTCACATTATTCGAAGGCATGAACTTTCGAAGGGGGAGCACTTTCCCCTACTGCCGCGTTAAATTATAAGATTATTATTTTGACGAATCTAGAGCCAATATATATAAGTAACTTTGTGTGAAATTTGAGTTACAGTAGACTCTCTCAAATTCGGGCATATGGGACCGAAATGTCAGCCGAATTAGACAGAAATTCGGGCGACAAACTTTTTTATTCATGTGCATATAGATATTGAGTTTACACACTCATATATAACGTAAATTGCATGAAAATCCCTCAATAATGCAAAATCACATCAAAACTCAGACAAACCATGGCAAATTTGAGCATATTTGATTCATTTGACATAATCGAACTTGAAAACTGACAACAAACTTTTTTCAAATGTAATCGCTGCCCGAATTAAAAAGTAATCCGATCTTAAAAGAACCGAATTAGCGAGAGTCTACTGTATCTGATAATAAGAGGTTAAAAGTTATAATAAAGTTAATTTCACTTTTTCCTAAAGTAAACGATAAGTGGTTACTCCACCCTACGCTGGAATATTCTGTAAAAAACAAACTAGAACCCATTGTGAAATTTCTTAAAGGAATTCTAAAGGTGTAACTTCTTAATTAGCAATGTTCTAACAAAAAATGGTTTTGTTTAAACTACGCATTTTGTACAAATCTTTTAAAATCTCTTTAATTCTTCCAACAACCATAAACGCAAATTATACAAAAAAGCATGTCTTTTCTGAAATGTTTGCAAAAGACTTTGAAAAAGGATTGAAGTTGTCAGGCGGTATGGAAAAAATGTGACTCTAATGACATGAAAAATATTTCTCTGCACATTTTTTTCTTTAAAAATGCAAATTTCTTGATGTTGTCACAATTAGAGGCAGAAGACATGAAGTTAACCTTCTTTTTCTTGTTCAACGAGAGCCTTTTTTGTTTATCTGCGTTTTTGCGCGCAGTCAAATCGCACAAAACGCACAAGACGAAAAAGATATGAAAAGTGTAATGTGTGAGGAAATAATAGAGAGAGAATGAGGGAGCGCTCAAGAAGTAGGAGGAAAAAAACCACCGATAAAATTAACAAACTCCATGAGTAATAATGTGTCATGATGATGGAGCAGATTTCACTTGTTTCGTCTTTTATTTCCCCACTTTATTAATTTCCATCTCTTGCTCGTCTGTTGCTGGAAAAAAGAAGATATAAAAAAAACTATAATATTTCTTCCTCTAAATTTAGAAACGATCTCTAAATTGTGCGGATCTACGTGATGCTAAAAGAGATTCTATAATTTAGCGAAATAAATCCATCAATTTTCTGAAAGTCTCTTGTCTCACCTTCATTATGTATCATATTACTCTTCAAAGGATATTTCTGTTGTACGATCTTTTTATTCCATTCACCACTGCTGTTGCCCATGAAATCCTTTTCCATGTCAATAGGAATCTCTGCTTGTGCGTGAAAAGGGATCCTTATGGTGGTGTATTACAAATGCCTGAAATTTATTTTCATTTTAAAACTCCTCCGTTGCTTTTCTCTCTTCGTCAAACCTTTGTCATAAACCGTTGTAGGGGATCTTTTATTGCTTATTTTTGCCCTCTTCCTCCTTCACATTTCTCATTTTTCGGATCCCGGGACACTTGAAACGGTCGCCAGGATTCTCCTTATGGGATCACATTTAACGATCAACAAGTGCTGTAAATTTTTTTCTTCTTTCACCCTCGACCCAAGGCAACCCCTGTAAAAGACCTACAAACTAAATGCATAAAAAATCATAAAAACAATAAACAAATTGAAAGATTGAAAAAATAGATTGAGAGCGATTTTTAGGGCTGGTTTTTTGGTCTCTTGGCGTCATTTTAGAGATGATCTTGTTTGGGCGTTATCTAATGAGGAGTCATCAATTAGAGGCTTATATGGAGGAGAAAAACATGTGAAAAGCGACTAACAAAGATGCCGCAGTGAAAATTAGTCGAATTCGAGCGTAATCTTACAAAGTAGAAACATTTAATTGGGCGGAAAAAAATTTGCCTCGTAAATGGCCACTTTCCTTGATGAGAGTGAAAATCTAGGCTGCGTCTTTCGAGGGAGTGATAGTGGCGTGAAAAACAAGCTGGATTACAGGGACAACAACTTAAATCCAACTGGGTTGGATTTCTTGTGAGGTCTCAGTTTAGAGTCGCTCACTGTTTGATTAAAAATGTTTTAATATATAGAGAAGCTTATCAATTTAATTGCTCAGTCCACAGTCAAGAACCGATAGTAAAAATATTCCGATAAAATTCGTTTTTTTTTACTTGATGGATTGCGCATTTGTGTCACTTCTTTATCAGTTATCACCAAATAACTATTCTATTTATATTGTGTAGCCGGCAAGTTAATCATAACCCCAAAAATATGGTGCAGTAAAATTTTCCTACTTTATACATGCAATAAGATTATAAGGTTGGACAAATGAACTGTGAATTTTTGAAAAAAAAAGTTGGAAAACATTCTAAATTTGATGATCTGTCTTAAATTCTTGATATGACTACCTTTGACATGAGCAGTACTGAGTCTGCCGATTAAACGCCTCATATATAACCCGAACGGGAGCCTCCGACATGTAAGGCCATTCAGGACGAAAGGCAGTATTCCGACATCGGCAGTGTAAAATGCTCCATATGAAGAAATCTAGTGAATATTATCCAGTGACCATGTAGATCAGGGGCGTGTAAGAACCGTTGAAACCGAATAAACATCAAAATAAGTTTGTTCAGGTAGCGTTTTGACCATTGACGTACAAGTTTCATTTGATGTTTGTTCGGTTTCAAACGGTTCATGCACATCTCTAATGTAGATCCTTGTGTGCTTGAAATGAATAAAAAACGCCGTTTTTTAACAAATTTTAGTTGATGCGCGATTTATGAAGCGACGATGCCGAATCTTGTTGAAACGTCCAGTACTTCTTACGAAAATGTGTGTACACTCATAACGTTATAATATACATTTTGACGCTACTAAAAGACACCAAGGTGTCAAATGGTCATTAACCGGTAGAGTAGTCTAAATCATCACAAACAGTGGTGCTTCTGTCACATTGTCAATAATTTGGTTTGATAACAATGATTGCTCAATAGAAAAAAATCTTATCAAAGACGATATCCTTCTTATTCAAAGACGATTCTAATCAAAGGCGACACAACTAAGTGAAGCAATTCCTGTGCCCTATCGAGTCCAATTTTTCTAAGAGCATTGATGTGGCCTGCCTTTTTTATTATATTTAATGCTTCATGTTGAACTCGTCTTTCAGTTTTAATATTTGTCACGTAGTTGTGTTGACCTGGGCTTTGGGATATGCAATTTACCCACCTTATCTGACTCAAGACATGGAGCCTGATACATTCTCTTCCTCGCTACAACTAAGGCTGATTTCCTCTCCTCACTGATACGCTCTCCTCAGTGCCGTTCTATCGAGAGGAAAATACTTATATCTTTCAAAATATGACCGTTGCAAGACTTATAGAAAACCCAGCTTATAGAGTTGTTTGTGCTGCATGACAAATCAATACTAAAGCCAGTGATCGCATACAGTCTGGAAGGAACACTGTTGACCGCACAGAAGAAAAGAAACTGTTGATCATCAAGGGAGTCTTACAACGAATCCTTTGACTCCTTCATGATGCAAGTAAAGTGGAACTGGAAACAAGGATGAACCATAAACTAGAATAGCTTTATGAAGGGGCCTACATTGCTGTCTCAATCCGGATGAGAAGAATAGGGCCTAAATAGGCCCAGGCTGATCCTCGGGAATACCTAGCCTGTAAAATTTGGCAGCAAAATGATTTAATTCCTGTTAAATTTTACACGCTAAATATTCTCGAGAATCAGCCTAAGTCTATTTGGGTCCAAAGAGACGACGAGAGGAAGAGAAGACGGGAGGGAGGGGGAGTCTCCGAACAAATGGAAAAATATATGTAGTGTACGATGTCTTCAAACGCTATTGTTAGATCATGTGAAATGCGAGGTATTGTGCAAGAAGCCTAGTCCCTAAAAGAGACGTAGTAGCTACTTAACCAAGTGTGTTGATCGTGTTGATTGTCTTGCGTGCATTGTATGGCGCGGATTTCGTAGAATTCGCTTCTTCGCTTTAAGAACGACAGGTGACGATGTTGTGATTTCGCAGCTCCGTCAGTAACCCTGTTTCGGACTATAGTTCGGTTCAGATTCAGAACACGATTTCCTTGCCTGCCTTGCACCTCTCAGTCAAATACTGCACTATCAAGTTTCATAAATTCCTCTGTACGATTGTAAACAATAAAATGGAATACTATTAGACGAATGAGATCGAAGAAGGGTCTTCCACGCGTATTTATAGAGCTAATGTTGTTCGAACTTAATCGGTGCTCCTGGACAATCCGTTTGCATTGACTAATCCTTCCACCACGAGCCTTCACGACTTCATTAATAATAATAATTAGGCAAATAAGCAAATTATCACTAATGTTGGCAAGTTATAGCGTTCTAAATGATGACAGTTCAATTAACTCATCCTGTATTGATGTTTTCAAGAAGTTTGGTAACAAAGGGTGAATTGTGTAATAAAAAGTTTCTTTTTCTAGAATATTAATAGGTGTCCTTGGATCTTAAGGAAGATTTGTTTTTCAAAAACTTGTTTTGTGAGGATCGATCGGACGATAAAAAATATTAATTAGCTCTGAAATATGAGCCGAAAGAAGAATGTTCGTGAAGAAGAAATGTTAGCAAAGGAGAGATTTTCTCTGTCAGTTAATGGGAAAACATTTTTTTGTTGTTGTTACTACTGGTCCCTTGCACTTGGATTGCTCCCTCCTGTTGATCCCTAAATTGCTTCTGACGTCGTTAATCTGTTCAGGGGTAATTTTTTCTCCCTCATCTCACGAGAGAGAGAGATCATCAAAATTCCCATGTCGAGAAATACAGAAAGAATCCAACAAGTGGTTTCTGCTGAGGGCCTTATTTCAACCAACAAGAAATTAATGACTTGCCCCATCCCATTCCCTTCCATACGATCACCATCATCGTGGAAAAATTGTCGCCAATTTTTTTCCCCTTACGCTAATATATTTCCTTTTTCTTCGAGGGACAAATTGCAGAAAGACAGAAAATTTCTTTGTGTTACTCAATCCATAAAGCAAATACATATGGAGTGTTTCTCTTTTTTTTCTGTGTGTAAAAATCTCCTTTACTGCTGAATATGACGATGTTGCTTGTGCAGTTCAATTCATTTTTGCGTCTGGTAAGGCAGGAGGTTTAAAAAAAATAAGTTTAAGAGAAAATAGGGAAGAAAATAAAGCAGGAAAAAATGTCTTGCACATGTTTGTATTCCCACGCACATTGAATTCACCAACACGATCCTTTTTCATCTCCATCTTCTCTCACTCTGGCTTCAGCCCATTTGAGTATGCCAACAAAGCCGACCCTCTGAAGATCTTTTTTGTATAGACAGAGATGGAAAATACTGAAGAGATAAAAAAAATTAAAAAAAAAAAATCTCGACAATCCACAACTTTTGACTCACATTTCTCTTCTATCCTTGGCATTGAAGCAATCTGCAATCACTGAAAATGCTTTGTTGCTGAAAAACGATCGTTTGGGCTTTTTTGTGTATAAGCAAGCTTTGAAACCATGATGAGCAATTTTCCTTGTTTTCAAATATCTCTAGGGGGAGGATCTGTACACTTCATAACAAAAACAATTTTACATGCAGTAATGCATTGTGATCTGTGAAAACTCATCAACGATATGTGAAGCTACTGTCTGCGACTGATCGTACAATTAGGAAATGCCATACATACAGCAAGGTTTAATTTTAACCCTCATTAGACAGTAAAAGCGCATTCGTATGAAACAAGTTAATTGTAGAATGAACAAAAGTCTAGAGGTAATGATAACTTATCGATACTATCGAATCGATAGTAGCGTTAAAACGATATATCACAGATTAAGTAAATGTTTGTTTTTTACGCATGGTCGGATCACTTATAGGAAAGTATTGTCGATAAAATTGGATGAAGAAACTGGCGTGATATGTACAGATAGAGGGACTCTCCGATGATGGCCAGTGAATTTGAAGTCACTTCACAAAGAAAAACACTTTTTCAATCTTGCCCAGAGCTTTTGGTGCTGGATATGGACCTTCTTCAGTGATCAAATAAACTATGTTTTTCGTACTTTATGAGGATCGTTATTTTGTGTGGGATTAGACAATATCATCATTTTCAATTTATCAATTGGGAAGATTTTTTTAGGAATGTGTTTTCACTGATTTTTAACTTTTTCAGCAATTTTTCTTCCCCTATTGTCGATAAATATGTATATTAGCAACAAAAGGTGTAGCCATCATTTAACTATCACAAAATTGACGGTCGATACTATTGTACTACTTCGAGTATTGGACAAGTTCCACAGTCGAGAAACCATATTTTCCAACATCCACATGGTTAGGCAGGGATAATGCAAAATATTTAATTAAGGTTATAAAAAAACTGCAGGACAGTATATTGCGAAAATGTTCAGCAGCATCTCAGAATGGAACCCTAGCACAGAAAACACATAGGGCATCAAAGTAAAATGCTCTCGTTAGCGGAGCCTTCAGATGTGACTTTGTTGTGAAGAACCCATTCGCCACACTGTAAGACTAAAAATGTATTTTTAAGCCAACAGGCGTAGATTTAAGGATCAGCCCGAAAATTGATGATTGGTGTTGATACACTCTGGGTCAGCATCAAATTTGAAGAATCAACTTGAGCTTCTAAATTCATAAGGTCTAGTGAAATTTACGAGGATTAGCAACATTAGCGTCAGTGACAAAAATTTAAAACTCCATTTTGGATGTTTCGGAGTATTTTTTGAAATCTCATTTAGGTAAAAAAATATGCACAGTGATGGTACGCAATGTTTCAAAATCTGAAAATTGTAGCGCGAATGCTACAGGCCCCACACCAGAACATGCTGGAGCACCCTTCAACGCTAGTCTCCCGGATTTGAACCCCATTGCTCATTGCAAGACAGTCACGAAACTGGCGTCCTCCTCGCTTCACTGGTGAAGACCGACTGAGGAGCCGATTCGATTGTGCAGTAGGAATAATTCAACGAGTTGTTATAGCACTCCTCAAAGTTACCACTCCAGCTGAACAGTGAATGGTACTGTTGGCTTAAAAGTCTTCGTCAGGACAGGCTTTGTCCCTCCGATTCTTCCAGGCTCAACAATCATACTATAAAATTGGAGTGATGGGAAGGTCAAAGTGATCCTTTCGGTTTAAGAAAAATATTGATATCACAGTCTTCCATCAATCAAAGTGTGCACATTTATTAGAAATTCATGCAAAAAATGCTAATCCCTGATCCTAAATCCTAAATGTATGTTAGTTTGGGCTAATCTTTTACCGCCAAGTTTTTCGAGCTGAATATTCTCGAGGATCAGCCTGTGTGTATTTTTGGCATTAGACTAAGGCAGAGAACCAAGTCTCGCTTGGCATTTGGATCGTACCAGGATTACTGCAGTAGAACTATTTTCACTATAGAACTTACTCAGTTTCTTTTCTAGGCTTACACTATAATCTACGTCCCAAATCTTTGAATAAATTCCTAAAAACGTCCTAACGTGGTTTTCTTCTTTTTAACGCTTTGGTTATCGGAATTACTTAAGTCAATACACTCACAAGGGGAAGATTTGAAAGAAAGAAGGTTGAATGATAGTAGTAAATCGTAAACTATAAAACGGAGAAAATTTTCAGCCATTGCTTATGATCGGACTTAATCCCAATGCATGGGAGTTCCTTGGCGTGATAACTTTAACACACAGGGGCTTCAAAATAACGATAAATTTGCAATTTTTCATCGTTTTATTGTACTAAAATCATAACGCTTCATATAGTAAAATCAGGTCAGAATTTTTTTGTAGAAAATATTAATTTAGTATCAAGCAAAAGTCGAAATGAACCTTGTTTTAGAAGACTAGTCATTCATGTATGATCGTCACAAATTATACTTCGTCATATCGTATTCAATTATTGAAATATAAGGGCAAAGTATGATTCACCTTATCATACTTAGTGGTCTTACCATATTAAAGGAACTACTAGCATTATCAAAATTCGAAACCGCTGTATAAGTTTCAGTGCGATTTTTTGACTGTGGAGCTTATCCAATAATGGCCTCTTATGGCCTCTACACACTAGAGAAATTTTTGTCCATATTTAAGCAAATTCCCTACGCTTATATAGGAAAAACTCTTCAGTATGGACATAAATTTACCTAGTGTATAGAGACTACTACTTAGCAAGAAATTTTTGAGTTCCACAAGTGAAACGTCACGGGTTCACAAGTTCCATAAGCGACAAGAGGTTGCTTCAATTTAGGAGGTGGTCTACTTAAGTGACATCTACGTTCCTTTAACTTATGATACTTCCACTTAAACTTTTCTAAATTAATTACTTCCGTTATATTGTGATGGCCTATGATCGTTTTTGAGTTAAACGTTTTCAGTAGGTCAATTCTGAACATCTTTTGTGGTAAGATGTAAGATATTTATTTTTTCTAAAGGTTTGATGACGGTTAAAACACGATATGAGACATTTCGTGCTATAGTTATACTCAAAGCAGTTATATCGTTGTTTACATCGACCGTTGTCGTATCTGCATTTAGTGTAAGCTACTATACGCCGGTCGCCTCTTGCATAAAATTCTGACACTAAAGAAATGCAGATACGACAGCGGTCAATGCAACTGACGATATATGGATTTTAATTCGGTAACATCGCTTTACACCTGAAGTTTTCTTCCGATTTAGGATTCAGGATCTATGAAGCCTTAATTGTAAATAAAATAGAATATTTTATTAAAGGCTTATTTAGTCTTAACGTTTTTTGAATTACATGAAAAGAGCATAGAAATTATATTACATTAGATTCTCACTTTCTCACTATAATCCCACCTCTTCTTAATTTAAACTCGTTTAAAAATGAGAATTCTAAGCTACTCTAAACGGTCAAGATCACATACTGCATTTGAAAAGTATTAAACCCACTTCTTTGCCTAACATTTTCTCAAATGACCTTTTTTGATTCCAAAACGAAATGTTGCACTCTTACTAATGTGAATTTTTTTGAATTTCTACGAATTTTCCGCGATTATGAAGTTTAGACAAAATCTCTTCCAGTGTCTTGCGTTTGGGTTTCATCTCGTTGTTATTTATTTGCCTCCGTATCCCAAAACGTTTCTTTACTTATATACGTATTTGGCTGGATTTTAAACCGGTTCCACAAACTACTTTGCATTACGCCCAATTCTTCTCCACGATCGTCTCTCTTTTTTTTTGTCTACTTTTGTCCCGTGTTTCTTCTTTCTCAATCTTCTTGATCTTGCGCATTTGTGTTTCCTCCTTTTTGCGCCTCCTTAAGAGACCTGTATTTTGCACCCTGTGCAAAATATCATCTGATTATTTTCGATGTTGATCAATTTCCACAGCTGCACTTTACGCTTTGGTTTTTGATGAAAAATCCCTTTTGTCATGTTTCCCTGTTGGATTTTCCTTGCACGCCTCGAAGATCGCGATCTCTGTCGCGAAGCTATTAATAATTTCTGAGCTAAGAAGATGCGGAGAAGAAGGAATGGTGAAAAAAAAGTGGAGTCGTTTGGAGAACTCGGAGAACTTGAATTGAAAAGAGGAGGGAACGAGAGAAAAAATCGGGGGCTCCATTCAAGGTTAACATGATCATCGTCTGCTGGCCACTTTTACGAATAAATTTTAAGCAAGTTTCTCGCCAGTGGATTCCCTGTGTGCACAGACAAGTCAGAATCATCCATTTTTTTCCAGGACCAACATCTCTTGGAATGCTCATTTTCGTTGTCTTCAATTTCCATCCCTCCACAAATTACCCTGGGAGGGATCATTAAGCGCCTCGCGATAGCCAATAAATTAATTTTAATTAAGTGACTTAAGTGATCAGCAATGCACTTTGCAATCAGTTTCTCGTGAGCCAGGATTGGAAATCTCGTCGTGATGATGATGTTGATGAGAACACTTTTGTGTTGTGCTTTTTTTTGTGCGTTCCCTAAATTGCTAAAGGATCTCATGATCATCTGCGAACTGTCGAACGCTGTCAAAATTCTATTTAAAGTCATAAATTGAATCATTTTATCTTGACCATTCTCGATGACAAAAAAAAAATGAGAGACATCAGCAATCTTTTTTTTTCGGTCAAACATTGTTGCTTAATGTTTTTGTAGCAACTCTCCAGGGAGATATCTTGTGGGTCGCGCTCTCGGATGAATAAACAGACTCCTCGGAGTGCTTGTTAAAATCTGAGTTTGTGTGTGAGAAAGAGGAAAATATCGCGATAAGAACTTCTAGAAACAGAACCAACTATTGTATGAGTTAAATCATCCGTTTGAGAGTGACTTTTTTTCTTTTTTTGCTTTTCCACAAATCTTTTTAGGCTATTTTTTCTCCCTCATAACACTGTCTCTATCGTATCTCCAAACGTGTTGCTCAAGAGGCACAAAATGGCAAAATGTGCGCGATCTTTCTTCCTAGAAGTGATCGAACAAAAAGATGAAATATTAGTATGGATTATTAAAATTTCATATAAAAAAAATTAGAAGTTGATTCTGCGATGTTTCCATCTTTCTGCAAAATAAAGCAGACGTTTTCTTTAAATTTTTTGCATAAAATTTTCCACACTATTTCTTCGATGGTCTTCAAAAATAAAAGCGATGGTCATGCTTTTTGAGTGATTCTGTTTGGGGGAGCATCTTGTGCCAAAGTTGTTGGACAAATAAAAAGGAAGTGAGTGAGTTTCTTGTGTACATGACATCTCTCTGGGGCGGCGACGGCGGAAAAATCATATTGAAACGGCCTTTTGTTATTTACCCAAACAAGAGAGGCGCACACCAAGCGCTGATCTTTCGCACAACGCGCGATCACAGAAGATCGCACAACGAAAAAAAAAATCATCAACTTGACTCGAAATGGCATAAAAGGTCTGCGTCTGTCTCTTCCAGTGTGTTTTGTAACGTCCCCCTCGTCTTACTTCTACCATCCTCATCCCGGATTTAGTGTGGTACATAATACACCAACACCACAAATATAACTGACGATCGCAAGCGGCTAAAAGCCATGACATGACGATAACCATTTTATAAACAAAAAACTCGCGCTCTCGAAATAAACTCACACTGCAACTCTTTCACATTGTGCCCTCTCGCTCCTTCAGGTTATATATATATATATATATTCTGTTGAAGGATCACCCCTGATCCCCTAATGATCCTCCAACTCTGAGTACGACAGTGAGAAATTTCAAGTCAAACAATGAAAAATATCTCACTTTTGTCACTTTTTTTTTGATAAATTGTATGAACAAGTGAAGTGACTCCTCATTCGATATACATTTACACAACTGGATGACTTTGTTTAACTAAAATAAATTTTAACCCGATCAGTCACTATATTGAGTTCAATATGAACACGTGGGAGAGATAAAGTTTCTAGAAAGCATCTCGTCAATATCTATCGTGACTCAGGAATATGAAGAAGTATCTTGTATCCGGTTGAGGAGTGTAACTTCCACATAATCTTAATATACAAATTAGGATATCAATGTAAACTTAACCCTACCTATCATCATTGTCAATCATTGGACAATACCATGAGGTGACGTGATAACTTATTAAACGATAATATCGACTGTCGATTTTGAGAAATTGAAATGATAGTTACACTTTGTAGGTAATTTAGATATTTATCGACAATCTTATTCTCTCATGAGTAAGTGGTCCGATAATGCGTAAAAAGCCGATATTCACTTAACGTCTCATATATTGTATCGATTAATTGTTTCGATAATATCGATAAGTTATTATCCCCCTCCGTGTTCTATTGCTCTATCTCAAAGAGAGAAGCAATTGTATAAATTCCTCCAACAGTCTACAATCTGCCAATTTGAAATCATATTTTGTTATAATTTTACGAGTTCGAAGTTGTAGAAAATTACATTCCACATTATACATCTGGAGCCTAAACAATAACAGATCGAGACTTATATACTGGATACACGTAAGGGAAAGTGCCCATGGTTTGCACGGTCCCAAGCTTCAAAATAACTAAATTTTTCCTATGTTTCTGAATAAATGTGACTCCGCAATATATTTTAAAAACAGGAAACAGGACACTTTCTCTTTGTTTTTTAAAATATGGGTGCGATGTATTCCATTTATTGAAAAACATATCGAAAATTTAGTCATTCTGAAGCTTGGGACCGTGCAAAGCATAGGCACTTTCCCCTATGACTAAAATTTAGAGGTAACTAAGCTCATTC
Source organism: Phlebotomus papatasi (assembly GCF_024763615.1). NCBI lineage: Eukaryota > Metazoa > Arthropoda > Insecta > Diptera > Psychodidae > Phlebotomus > Phlebotomus papatasi. Next base: position 82,053,671 of record NC_077222.1, read on the forward strand.
ATAGTCAAGCCAAGTCAGTTTCTGATACACTACAAACGGAGCTTAGCATTCAATGGCACTCAAAAAACATAACTTTTATGGGTTATTATGCAGATGCTTTTATTGCAATGTTATGTGTATTTTATTGAAAATGAAAGTATTTGTAAATTTGTATCTCAGTTCATGTGTAATTATTATTGTTAATTAAAATTATTATTGTGAGATGGATACCTTTTTGCAACTTAAGTCAGTTTCCTCAATTTTTGTGAATAGTTCTTATGTTAATAATTATAATTATACGTGGGTTGTGGAGTAACTTTACAAGTAACGTCATTTACAATGGCTTATACGTGCATTTCAGTGGAAATATCAGCAAACGTGCAAAAGTTATGTTATGTGAGTGCCAAGAAATACTAATCCGTGTTTGTAATGTGTCACGAACTGACCAGACTATGAACGAGTTTAAACGAATCCAGACCTGTAGGTGAATTCTGTAACGATATGATAATGTCATATGACAAATTGTCGTAGTAAATTCGAGTACAGGACAATATGAGGGCGCCTTTTGAGCTAGGAATAGCCCTTGCAAGGAGCTCTATGAAGCTCTTAATAACTGATATTAATCTGATTTATGATTACCTTTTCCGAATTTACAACAATTTTTAAATTTTTCATATGACATTGTCATACTGTTGGAGAATTCCCCAACTGGACTTCAGTCGTAGAAACTTCTAGCAGATTAGATCTTCAAAAGACTATCCTAGACAAACTAACTCTAGCGAAATATGACTTTTATTTTCCTCCTATTCCCATCTCCACCTTCAAAACTTTATTCTGGTGTATCATAAAAACATCTCATACGATTCTTATTAGGATAAGTAATAACGTAAAGGAGAAACCCAGTAAAAACGAGTTAAAATTTCTTTAGTTTAATTCTCAGAACTAAAACGGTGATGATAGCAATTTCCCACTGTGAAACAAATTACTACGATTATCAGGATTATCATAATATAGTAAATTCCAATGATTGTCATAATAAAAAGTTTATTTTTCAACGATTATCGTTTTGGTTGAATTTTGAGACGACAATTGAACTCTTCTTCTTCTATTTTATGTAATAGTTGTCAGAATTTTGTGAATTCGATTAATAAAATTCTGAAAAAATGCATTATTAGTTATTATAGTCATTGGAAATTTACTACAATAATCATGTACACACGATTATTGTGGTAATTTGTTTTTACCAGGAGCCCATCAATCCTAATAAAAAGTGAAGCTATTTTTCACTTTTTCTTGTAAAAATGTATCATATATTGCACCGCGACTTAAACAAATTTGCTCGTAGTTCTTCTATTATTTCGGCGAACATTATGAAAAATATATTTTTAGATAGCCTTTTAATGCATGATTTCGAAATATATCAGACTGATAAGTCAATTCTCTTTAGGAAAAAAACTTGCCAATAGTCTTCAGTGCCTCTATGTAAAAACGTATGGAAAAATGAAATGTCGATAGGCCCCTGGTTTTCACAGTGCAGTTTGTCTATTAGGTTTGCTTAAAAAATGATGCAAATTATTTTTACAAAAATTATAATAAAGTAAAGAAGAAATAATACAAAAAATACAATTTTATTTAGAGTGGTTCGATGAAAACGTTGTCCTTGTAAATATATATGCATAACAGAAAAGACAACAAATTGTAGGGGAAGTGCTTATAATTTTGGACAGTCTGCATATAAGCATCGATATCCTAAGTTTGAAGTGCCATATTTTCAATACTAATTGACTTTTCTTGTTACTCTCTTTTCAGAAGGATTGTTTAGAAACTTGGCAAGCTATTTATCATCTTATTTTTACTAAAATTAGTTTTAATACGTTTAAAAATGAATTGATATGTAGAGGTGAATTTGATTCTTATTTTGGACAACTTGGTTATTAATTTTTACAACTTGTCTGTAAATTTGGACAGATAATCCGCCTCAACAGGATGCCCATTGTTCTTCATTTTATGAACCAATCTTACCAAGTCCTCTTCCTGGTCATGTAAGGGAAACGTGGAATGTCACAAGAAGCCCAGAAACTTTCCATATCATTCATTAAAGTGAGTTGACTTCGGTACTCCAAGTACGTGCGGATTCGCTCATTCCCTGCCCTTTCCGGGAGCCTTTCAAGGCATTTCTCACTGCATCTCTTTCGTAGAGATGATGCTCCTTTGTTTCTCCAGGCATTTGTCCAACCTAGTCATCACAAAAGCTAAAACTTCACGAAATTTCGTGAGAAAAACACCTGTCCAAAATAAGAATCATCACCTCACTGGTGAATGTCTTAAAAAATTTCCCATTTTTCACACGAAAAATATAATTCACAAGGCAAATCTCACTTCAGGTCAAATGTACAAATCATCAGTAACGTGAATCAACACAATATTCAATGAATATTCAATAATATCACTCAAAAACAGCGAACAAACATTGTTAGTACTTCACCAAAACTAAATAAGACTGAAGTAAGCCACGAAGTTCTGTCATATTTCTCGTAAGCAATTGCTCACACTGAATTTTCAACAAAGCAATTTCAACTCAAATCATATTCAAATTTTAACGTATTTAGTGTTAAAATATTCCGAAAAGAACAAATATTTCGATAGAATTCAATATTCATCAATTATTGGAATAAAAATCCATCATTTTAATCAATTTATTTTTAGTGTCCAATGTTATCCTCAAAGTGTCCAAAATAAGAAACTGGACAAAATTAGAAGCATTTCCCCTATTCTTAGTTTGCTGAGAGCAAGAAATCTTTGCCTATCCACTTGTTTGTTCACTCGTTATTTCATTCATAACCGGATATGATCGCAAATGAAGAAACTTTGTTGATAGAAGACATTCTTTCACTTCGAGATCCTTTAACTAACTTTAACATCACAGCAGTCTGATTCTAAGAAAATTTTGACGAAAAAACAATTGTTAATTAACTCAATAAAGATTCTTCTTAGGAAAGTTAATGTAATGTTGCATTATTAAAAAAAAATGCCAAAAAATTTGTAACTTGAGTAGCTTTGGAGTTAAAAGTTTGTATTTTGTCAGAAAGCTTTTTCTTTATTACTGCTCGAACTCCACACAGTAAAAAATGTTCAGCTACTTTACTATGATGTTCATTGTAAATTTTACATAAACATGTAATCGTGTGTACAGATACACATTTGTGTAATTTGCACACATGTTATCTGAAAACTGTGTAATTTGTACACTTTTTGTCTGAAAACTGTGTAATTTTACACGAAATATGTTAGAAAAGGGACAGATAATCCTAACCGGCTTATGTAGGTGAGATTCTTAACGTGAGCTAACTCGGAGTGCATGCAAATTCGATTTAGAGCTGAAATTGTGAGTCGCCATTCAGTTATCTTGAACCAAATTCGTGAAATTATACAAGTTTTGTATTTGAACCAAAATGTCAAGGATTTGGATGAACTGACAGAAAAGTGTTATATGGGTGAAATGTAGACCAGAATGTTCTCTATAATTTTGCCGTAGAACATGATCTCATCGATTACTCAGAAGCCAAGATAAGCGAGGTTTTTTGTTTCTTAACTCGTTTTTTCATCCAGAGTGCCCCAAGTGTTCATTTGTTGAACTTCAACTAAATCAAAGAATTGTTGTATTTTGCGGGACTTTCCATTTAAACCCCTATTTTAAGTGTCTCGGTGGAGTAGAGGCAGTCAAATTGGCATCTGAGTGATTTCAAAGCGTTATTATTGGAAAAATCAATTTTTTCACACTTAAACGGCAAAATCGGAGTGATAGCGTAGTCTGAGCGGAAAATGATGTATGGACGAAATGTAGAGACAAATGTGCTCTACAATTATGTTGAAGTAATCATCAAAATCGGTTTAGCGACAGTGGAGATAATTGAGGTTATGTGATATTGAAATTGGTTTTTCGACTGTGGCGCCCCTGGTGTTGGTCCCACGAAGTTCAAATATTTTAGAAAGTTGTAGCATTTGGTGAGATCTTTCGTTTAAGCCCTCATTCATCAAAATCGGTCACATAGAACCGGAGATATGATTTTTTGAATTTCGTGAACTTTGACCCCTCATATCTCCGGTTCTATTGAAACCACAGCGCGCATACGCACCATTTTGGAAACGTCCTAGACTGGACTACAACATACTAAAATTTCATTAACTTGCACAATGCCGTTTTTGAGAAAAGTGACTTTGAATTTCGATGAATTTTGACGCTATCACAGCGCCACCTGTGGTGACTTTTTGAACTTCCATCTGAAAGTGCTCATCGAGACGAAACCAAAAAGGTAAAATTTAGGTCGCTATGTTAATTAGAACCGGAGATAGAGGCCGGTCAATGTTCGAACTTTGACCCCTTATAGCTCGGGTCAGGGGTTATGGATCGACTTAAGGTTTTTTTTGTTTGATAGGTATAATCAACGGCTACAACATACTAAATTTTCAGCCCGATGCACAATGGAATTTTTGAGTTATTTAACTTTTGGGATTTAAAAATTTTCTTTTTAAAAAAAGCGCCCCTAGCGGTGGTTTTATGAACTTGCGATGTTAGAAGGAAAAGTGGCATTTCACGAGAGCTTTCCAAAAAGCCCTCACTTTTTAAATTCTGATAATTAGAACCGGAGTTATGGCCATTTTAAGAAAAATTTTTTGGACCCTTATAGCTCGGGTCAGGGGGGTCGGGGGACCTTAAGTTTGGTATTGATGGAAAGCTCTAAGGCCCAGCTATAACATACTAAAATTTGAGTCCGCTGAATGCCATAGGGGCGGAGCTATTGAGAAAACAAAAAAAGGGGGGTCTTCAAAATGGCGGAAGGAGGGGTGGGGGGTGGGGGGTCTATGCACCAAGTTGCAATTTTCACCCGATATATAACCTTTGCCGAAAACCGCAAGTCGATATCTTTTTTAGTTTAGGAGCTATTAAGCTCCAAAGAGCGGCCGGCCGGCCGGCCGGGAACGTAACTTAGCCACATATATATTCGGAATCAGGAAGTGGCGAAACACATTTTGGCCAAATTTGAGGTCGATCGGACGACATGAAATTTTGTTAGGATTATAGTAGGTGAGATTGTTAAGAATCTCACCTAATATACACAACTGTGTAATCATTCGCATTTGGTTACACAGTTTTCCATTACATAAAATTTAAATTACACATTTTCAGATTACGCGTTTTGCTGAAATACATTATTTGTGTAACTTTACAAGAATAATTGTGGTAAAAAAGCACACCAACGATTATCCTTGTAATCTTTCTTTTTATTCTGCCATATATATGATCTCTCGATTTTTTCAACCCCCCTCCCCAAAATTTTCACCTTCCACTCTTCGGAGGCCCCGAAGATCACTTTTCTCAATAAATCTTCGCGTTTCAGACGATTTCTGAGAAATTTTGTCATGCTGTTTGTCCAACTGTCCGTCTGTCCGTCCCGTTGTCACCAGCTCTAGAGGCCAAACGGTTAGAGATAGCGACTTCAGACCTAAGAGGGACCCCCCATAAGTCGACTCAAGAATCGGTAACATGCCCCTCATTTTCTCCCACCCCTGCCCTACCCCTCCAAAACTATGCTTGTTTTTCGATTGCTGGAAAACGCATCGACCGATTTTCTTCATTTTTGGATGTTTTAGAGATTACCCAGACGGACAATTAACCATGTGTAAAATACTGTTGAATCATTTTTAATAACGGTTAGGCTCTAGAGAACTTATGTATCAACAGAATGTGGTCATGCTTGCACTAAGAGAAATCCGAAAAAGCTAAAATAACATTCCGGAAATGTTAATTTTACCCTGCAGTATTGATCCAAAATCGGTATAAATATTACCCTTTTTAGGTGTATTAGGGGTTAAAATTACCCTTTTTCATGTTGATTTTACCCTTAAAAAGGTGTAAAATTAACATTAAAAAATGTTGATATATTTTTACACCTGAAAGGTATTAAAGTTCTGAGGAAAAAAGTTAATCGCACCCTCTTTTTCTCAGTATGGGCTCGTTGTAAAGGTCTTGGAATTTCCGACAAAACTTTACCGGTTCCAATCGGTTTTAAACCGATAATAAACCGGTTAAATAAGTATTAAATAAATAAGTTTTTTTTTAACTTTGTGCACTAGATTCCATGCTGAATTCTTAATACAACATAAGGTCCTTATTTTTTTTGTTCTTCATTCGCCAAAGTGCATGCTAAATGTTTGTACACGAAGGACCATTTAGAAAGATAGAACCCCTTGCATATGCATCATAACTCTGTTGTAATTTTCTATGAAAAACGATAATAATGGTGGTCAATTCCTTTGTTGTTTCAGCAATATTGTGTTTTGCGTTTTGGTGAACAAAAATAATTTTGCGGTTTTAGTTTTTGGTGCGAAAAACCACCCAGAATCCCCCCTTTTGTATTAGCACTTAAGGTGTATTTTGTAAAAAGATGCTAATTCCTTTCATTTGTCTTTTATTACTTGTGCAAATTCTAAAATTCTCTGGTATTTTTTTTTTTGAATATTCTGCCACATATTCTATTTAATAAAAGATCGATCAGCAGAATCCTTCCAATGTCTCGCGGAAGTCTCCTCAGTTTTGTGAATGAAATTCTCTCTTTTGATCTATCATGTCTTTGGTATAAACATATTGAGAAAATTATATATTCATTGAGATCACATTTTTTCTGTAACATGATTGAACAGCACTGTAAATTCCTCACTGGGGAGTTGTTTATTATCGTAATATAATACAATGCACGGGATGCTGTTAATTGAAATAAGAGAAAGAAACATCGGATGGAAAGGAAGGCAAAGTGGGTGGTTTTTCCATCTTTTTCGTTCATGTGGTCGTTGGCGTTTTTTTTTTATTTATTTAATTTTTTTTTTAAATATAATCCAACAACTAACACTGTGTACTTAAAATGGCCTGTGGCAAAAATTTTATCGCGATCACCAACAATTTCATCTCTGCAGACGTCGTCTGTTTACTTTTGGTTTCACATTCTGATGAGGAAAGTGAAAAATTTATTCACTTGAGAGCGTCAATTGCAACACACCGTGTTCACTTTTTTCCAGCTCTCAGTGTATTTGTGCAATTAGCAATTGAACATTGAAGTTGATTCCATAGACGTGATCATTTTGTGTTGGCTCGGACTATGTTCACGAGGCGCTTAGGGCGTGTTTGATACTGCAGGGCATGTTTTGCGACGTCTACTGGAAGCTTCTAGACACGACATCATAAAAGAAATGCAAATGATCCTCAAAGAGAACTTCGGGCGATATCCTTGTTCAATTTTTGGTGGCTTTTGTAACCTATAATTGAGTTAGTCAATCTTAAGTAGTTTTGTATCGCAAAGTGAAATTAAGCTATTGCTCCACGCATTACTACTTAGTAGTTCCTCTCTTGCTTTAGTGATCTTCAAAACTTTAAATGGTAATCTTCTGTCTCGAAAATGTTGAAAGATCCTTTCAAGTTCTAAAGGCATCTTCAGGCGATATTTGAGTATATTCTTCCTGAGAAATACTCTGATATATCCCCCACTGTCTGCAACATAAATCGCCATATGCTAACAATGCGTGATGATAAAATTACCAGCACAACACTTTTCATACGACTATGATAAACAAAAGATTAAATAACTCGCACTGGAGAAGAGTGAAAGAAAAAAATCTCTGCATGGTGGAAATATTATCCTTGTATGGGGTAAGAGAGCAACAATATTTTACTCTTGAGACGACACTATAAAAATATATGTACACATATATAACACAAAAAGCCTCTTGGTGAGCAAAAACCAAGAAAGAAGTTAAAATAAAAAGACTGGTGTCGAAGAAAAAGGAACAATATTCATATTTCACAAAAAGAACAGCTTCAAGCTTTCTTTTTCTTCCTCATTTTCAATATATCTTGAGAAATAATATGTATATATGGGGTGACAAAGACTCTTAACATTTGCGGAATGGTCGAATTGCAGAAATTCATCACGTTTAATTAAGTTGTTTAGCGATCTATCTAATGAAGAAGAGCAAGGTGCTCACGTGATCAAACATTTTTCATAATGTTTACGGATTAATAACCGATTTAAATTTTGAACCATTTTACAGACAATCTAAAAGACTAAAATAGGGTGGAGTAACCACTTATTACCATGTTTAGAAAAAAGAGGAATTTATTTTATTATAACTTTTGAACCCTTTTTACAAGATAACTCAAATTTGACACAAAGTTACTTAGATGTATTGGCTGCAGATTCGTGAAAGCAATTGTCGTCCAATTTAACCCTGGACTACTTAAACAACTGATTTTTATTAACAATGCAAAAATAACCACTTCGTCGCCACTTTTTACCACTTTTCGCCAGTTCTGTAACCACTTCTCGCCACCCTCTTGGAATGGTTCAAACTTAATTATTTTGGGCAATATTATGCAAAGAATACATTCAGTATTTCACTTTCCTCGTGATCACCCTATTATTACTCACTTTAAATGATTTTTCTTCGCTTTTATTTGAGAAATAAAACTATTGGACTATTGCATAAAGTAAACAATCTAGATTTGACAACTGAGAATCTACGAAGTGAAGTTAGCGACGCCTTTTGAAAAGAGATGGCGACAGGTGGTAAAATCATTCCAAAATATTACCACTTTTCGCCATGCCTCATTTTTATATAAATATAATATAAAATGAAATATTAATTAACTAAATACAAATTTTATCTATTCCACAAGTTTAATTAAATATTCAATAGACAGATTATTTATCCAAAAAGGTACATTTTGCTTGATGGAAATTTGGTGACACTTTAGTAGATTGGGTAAGAAATATTGGATTCGATGCACTTGCTTAAAATTTTGCTCTAAAAAATGCTCAAAATCGTAAATTCAAAACGAATAATTACTATTTTTCGATTCTATACGTAACAGCAGTAAAAATACAAGTAACTTTGTGGCTCATAAATCGCGAAAAATGTCGATTTCAATTCAAGTGGCGAAAAGTGGGGCACTGCACTGGCGAGAAGTAGTGATTCCACCCTAAGTCTCACTTATTGGATCAGCAAATAGAGCATAGGAACGAAAGGAACTATGGTGTAACAGTCCATGGTTTAAACAACGCATTGATCGAATCGCGCCTAAATCTTGGAAATAAATTTGTTCAACTTACAATGTAATCCCAGGTTCATCTAATCAAATACTATACCACTTGTCCACAGCAAAACTTAATAAAGGGAGCACTAATCACGCATCTCCAAATCTCCATTAAAATGCGACAGTTCTGGGCTGTTTATTAATGAACGGGCTAATTATTCCAAAAACGAGAATCAAACGAAAACGTTTATTTTCAGTTCAGAAACGATTCATAACTACTTGAAACAGATTCATACTTATCCAAAATTCTAAAATCTTTCCAATGTACCTAAATTTTCACAAATCGGTTGAGAAATACGCTCAGTTCTATTTTTACTTCTAACCTTTAAAATTGTACTATATGATTTTCTTTTGGAGGCTTTCAGCATTAGTAGAATAGTGGCAGGACTAAGTGTCATGCCTCTTTTAATATCAATTTTAATAACTACATATGCACTGAGAGAAAGTTGAATGTTATAAAAACACGAAATGAGTGTGGTCCCAATGTAAATCTAACACTCGATTCAACCAATCCTTAGATAAGGGTTAGGATTAGGGTTAGGAAGCCTCATCGTGTGGAAGAATGATTTAGGCTTGATTCAATCCTTAAAAAGTGTATTGTAGAATCCCTTTGCGTAGAATTTTGTTTTTCCATGGTATGCGGGAGCGGGTCCGTCCCCCTACTGTTCATAAACTTTTCTTTAAACCTAGCACATAAGAATTATCTTCATCGACCGTGGTATAGATCGGATCGATGAAAACCATCATTAAATGCTATAATTAACGAAAAACTAACGAACAACGTGGGGTAGTCACCCTCGAAGGCTAAAATTACTGGCATTTATGATAAATGTGATCTATATGAATTTAAGTGAAAATTTACAATTAAAACAAAAAACAAATCAATTTTATGAATGTTTGTTTCATTTATTTATTTTTTGATTATTTTCAATTTATTTTTTTTTTGGTTTTCTTATATATATTTATTTCTTTAATTTGCTTTTCTTTTTTGATATGTTATATTTTTTACTCTAGATTTTTAATATGGTGCTCGCATTTTTAAGAAACACTCAGGCACATATCTATTTGAAGTTTCATATGAAGTTTTTTAAACGAAAATCATCTAGACTGAAGTATAATCGTAAATCGAAAACATTCCCTTTGATGACAATTTAGACGAAATTAAATTTTACTTGGAAACTGATGAACAATGAAGTCACGCACAGACACTTTCTTCAGAGAAAAATCACGAGTGTTAATCCAACACTCAATAGGCAACTGTTTGTATGTGCACTTTAAGCCTAATAAATATGAGAAATGCAATACGTGTTTAAACAAGCCCTCTTGAAGCTTGTCATAACACTCTTTTAAAGAAATATGAATTTTGATTTAGGACTCATCGAAGGGTTTCAGTATAATATCAAATTTCACTCCGTGCGGAATTATTTCAATACTCATTTCTTTGAGGACCTTCACTTATGGCCTCTACAGACTAAGGAAATTTATGTCCATATTTGACAGTTTAGAAGCGTAATCAATTTTCTTGATTATGGACATAAATTTCTCTACTATCTAGAGGCCATAAGGTCTCATTGATGAGACTGGCATTAAAAGTGGTACCACTGCCCTATTCCCCAACATATTAAAGATTAAAAAACAAAAACTATCCATCATAGTTTCTTTACGGGGGCCTGATCGACAATCACATATTCTGTACAGTATGTATTTCTGCATGAAATATAAAAGAATAAAATTATTATTTAAAAAATTGAAATATAGAGACCAAATCGTTAAGGTTAGATATCATTTTATTATATACATAATTAAGGTAAAACTATGTTATTAGGAATTTGATCTAATGCATGTCCATAACCTCAATTTTTCTTTTAACTCTTATTAACAAAATTATAATACACTATACAGAAAAGTGTGTGACTATTCTTTAGAAAATAACAAAATATCACTTCCGTTGTATTGCAGAAAATAGATGGGTGAACAAAAAGTCTCCAATTGCGTGACGAAATCACAATAGGAGACCGAAAAGAGAGAATATATTCTCGGCAAATAGCATTTATTATTATTTTATGTATTTTGATTAGCCTAAATTGACAAAAATTGGAGCTCCTCATTCATTTATGCAGATGTCACTTGTGAATCTAGAGAGTGTTTCTTAATAATCATTTAAATAAAAGGGAGAGAAGCGAGTTGATCGTGTCAATTCACTTCTTTTGAGCCTCTTCTCTACAACACACTCAATAAAGATACACAGCACAAGAGTGTTGCTTAGTTGACAGTGGCCAATAAAAAATAATTATTCAATCAAAATGTATTTACGAGCCTTAATTGATGGCGAGAAACTTGGAGAGTCTCCATAGAGTTTGATCGTCGTGTGATCTACCACAAGGGGAAACACCAAGATCACACATATTCCACTTGTGTTCTGTTATTTTCTCCCTTCAATTGACTCAATTTCTTTCCCCCATTGCGATTTGACACTTTTCATGGTCAAATTGGAGGATCTTTTCGGTTTTTTTTCTCTCTAATCACTCACATCTTTTTTTGTTAGTTTGAAGGAAAGATCACGAAGATCCACACCAGAAAGATCGTTTTATTGGGAGCCGTAAATATTCCATGAGTACGAAAGAGCAAGAGGAACGTTGTCCAAAGAAAACGAATTGAAAAAAATAGACCTGAAAATTGAGAAAGATGCCCAAAATAACGAGTCAGGTAGAAGAGAATAAAGGCCTCTCTGAAAATATAAGAGAAGATAAATCTCCTTTGGCCCTTCTACCATCTCATTTTTTGTCCCTCTTCTTCCTTTTTTTCCATCACGATGGTGTTATTGTTGAGGGCTTTTAGAGCCAACGATCCTTTCACGTCTCACCCTTGGCCTTAGTTCACAAAGTACCAGTTTTGTGGAAAAAAAATTGCTGGTGCCTTCGGGGGATGGAGAGAAACCAAGAAGATGCTACTCAATAGGAGGAGGTGGAAGCTAAAGAATAAACCATTTGTGGAAAAGATCTATCTCGATGGTAGGACCCTCAAAATTTATGCTGCACCATCACAAGGTGGTTCCTTCATTCTTGTTTTCGTAATAATATGTAGCTTTATAGCTGTATGTATGAAAAAAATACAGTTTGACACTTGAAATGTCAACTTGACATCTGTCATCTGTTACGATAAAAGTCTCCGAAAAGAAAAGTTACTAAAACCTGAAAGTAAAACCTCGAAAAAATTCTAAATTTCTATGTTACCCTCCGAAAATCTGTGTTCGCTTTGTGACTCTGGGGCAAGACAAAGAAGGACCAAATCTCAACTGAACGATCTCCAAAATAAACCTCTTCCTTTTTTTTTATTATTTTTGCTTCCTCTACCTCGTTCTCTTTTTTTTTCTCTGACTCTCTGTTGCCTTCGTTCTCGTATTTTATGGTGATTTTTCATGAAAATTCACAATTGCCTGTTGCATTTGTAATGAGTATGTGTGTGAAACAAGGCACACAAAATGAATTTCTCATGGAAATCCCTTCAAAAAGAGAGGCTTTTCGAGTTACTGTGACGCACAATAGCGTGATGATCGCTAGCAATTTTCATTTAAATGAGTACTATTCTTTTTTTTCGCGAGAAAAATCTGCTATTAAATTGCTGTAATGTCTCAAGCAATGAATAAATTAATTGCTGAGCAATTTTCCTTCTCATGTAAAGTCACGGAGATGTGGTTATGTTTGAAGCAAAATATCTCCCCAAAAAACAAAAATTAAAATAACGAAAACAAAGAGGAGTTTTCTATTTGCTAAAAATTGCTCACAATTTCCTTGTCAATGTGCCATAAATACAGAGTTTGAAGTGGAATCGAAAATAGCCTCCGCAATATCTTAGCGATAAACTAGTGAACAGCGTTGCCCCTTCAATGATATATAGCCTCTATGTCATGTTTAACATTATCAGTTGCACGATAAGAATAATAAACCACTTTTTTCTCCTTGTTATGTAAAAAAATGTGAACCGTGAAGGAAAAAAAATTTTTGAGGAAAAGTGCCTGAGAAAATCCATGAAATATGAGGCATTTATAAATTTTTCATCTCACTGTATTTATTTTACACTCACGAAGTGTATCTAGTCATTAAGAATCACGTACATAGATCACATTTTCTCTTAGTTCTCAGAGCACAGAAAAATATCATCTTTTAGTAGAAAAAAGATCATCAAACAGCAAAAGTAAATGGTTGTAGGGGAAACGGGGGTAGATATATGCGGGTAAGAGATACAGTTGTTAATTTATGGAAAATACGATGATCATAATTTTCATTTCTGTTATAGTCTAAATTATTGTCTTTGAATAAAGAAGAAATTATTTACTTTTAACAAAGTGAAGTTATATTCTATATTCCACTGTCTTGTCATTGTAAGCGTAATCTTAGAACGGATTGTAACGTATAGGTTGAGTGAAAAATCATTGGATCAACATTATTATTCAATTCTACAGCACTTTAATTATTAATTATTTTCCTATCGCGTTTAAAAAGAGAATTGTCTAAACTTTAAATTCGTTTGTCCGGATTTCCGTGTTGTCCAAAAATTCTTATTCTACCCTATTTTTCCTTAAGATTTTGTTCTTTATAGTTACAGAATCATCTGATCATTATTATGAGATTATTAAGAATTAATTTGATCAAGTTCATTGAAGTAAAGGAAAATTACTTAGTCATAAAATATTAATTTTAAAATAACGCATTGTTATTTTAAAATCCGATCCCATGAATCTGCAACCTGTATATAAAAATTCTAAAATTGTATAGGGTGCGAGAATCGTGTGTTCGACAGGGAACCCCTATATTGACACTTTTGTCAAAATGTTGAAAATTATTTAATGTATCTAGTAAAATATAAGTAATATAACGTTTTTTCTGTAATATACCTTTTACTATAAACAGAGATGTTCAAATTTCATATCCAAAATGGTACGGAGTAGGGTGTCAATTGGTGCTGACACGAGTTCTTAAAGTGTCAATAAACGTTTCTTCCACCCTACAACCGCTGTTTGGTATTTTTTCTAATCGATTTTAAAATCTAATGTTATTAAATTTTGAAATTTTTGTTTTGTTGTATTTTTGGCAAAATTTTATGTATTTTTCATAATGCAACGATATTGTTAAAAGATTTTTGTAAATGCTTTTGATTCTGCATTTGTTTTTAATCATTTATAATTGAGTTCAGAGGGATCTCATGGGGGAATTGATCAGAACATTCTACTAGGACGATGAGAACTGTGGCGCAATTGTGGAAGTTATGAGTTCAAGTTCTTTTCGATGCAAAAACCTGAAGCACCTGAAGGAATATTTATACGTATATGTTGTAAACTAAACATATAAAATTGAAAAGTGAAATATATACAAAATGAGCAAAATAGCTTGGTACATAAAAAATAGTAATAATAATAATAATAATATTTGTGATTAGGGGGTTACCAGTAACATTCTGAAAAAGTTTTAGCCCAATCAAGGGTATGAAATTGTGTATTATAAAGATAAGATTATTTATAATCTCTCCTACTGCATATACTTACAGGGTTAACAAAGCCGATTTAATATCATGATTTTAAGTGTCAAGTTTTCACTCTAATTAATAAAATCGGTTTTATTGCCAAAGAAACCTTTAAAATAAGATAGCTATTTTTGTATAAATAATTAAATCGTGTCCCGGTCAAAATCCTGTAAGCAAAAATTTCGAAAGTCAAAATCCGAACGCCAAAATCCCGAAAGCCAAAATCCCGAATGAGTGAAAATTGTGAATAGCGAAAATCTCGAATGGGCCAAAAACTCGAATGAGTCAAAATTCCGAAAAGATAAAGTCCTGAAAAGCCTGAAATCCCTTAATGGACCAATATTCTGAATGGCTCAAAATCTCGAAAAACTAAAATTTCGAAAGGGCCAAAATCTTGATAGCTAAAATCCTGAATGGGCTATGCTGAATGACTTGAAATCCCAAATGGGACAATATCCTGAATGAGTCAAAATTCCGAAACGGCTAAAGTCCTGAAAAGCCAAAATCCTGAAAAGACAAAATCCAAGAAGCTCACATTCCGGAAAGGCCAGAATTCTGAAAGACAAAATCCCGAATTCTTGAAAGTATTATAGGGGAAACTGGGGCGGTTTGGCCACGTATAGTATTAGATAGTCGTATCTAACACTAGTTTGCCTTCGAAGGGATATTGAGGAAATCACTCATTATGCTAAATACATATATACTTCCCTTACTATTCATTGAAATATTTATCAGCTTCATACAATTTTTTTTGTACAAATTATATGCAATGGAAAATTTCATTTGGTGGCTAATTCTACCCAGGTCTCCCCTAGCTACTTCCACAATTACACCCGCGCTTTCCGCAGCAAAGGAAAATTTTCTATGTTTTGGGAAATTATTCTACACATTATCCTCCGTATAATTTTCTCCATTTCAGTATTTTGGCTTTTCAGGATTTGGACGAGAACCGATTGAAATCGTAGCTTTTCTCGGATTTGAGGGCAAAAAATGTAAATCTACGTAACCAAATCCTTATCACCAAGAAGGGACTGTTTCTATCACAAATGGCACACCTAATTCCTTTTTATCCTTAAATGCTTAAATATAATAATACGAAATCACATTATAAACAGAAGGTGATACAGTAGGTATAGTAAACCCTGCCCCCATATCTTCTATATGGAAAAATTCAAAAGCCAATTATAATGGCCAGATGAATGTGTGTGCTTGTGAAAAAGTGTGAAAATTTCGTAAAAACAAATTTCCCCAAATCAAATATGTCTAAAAATTAAGTTGAGTTTCATCATGTTTTGAACTCACATTCACATTTTCAAATACGAATTGGAGAGATTATTTGCTTTTTAGCGTCTGAGTTGAAAACTGCAAAAATCTTTGTATATAGAGGGAAAAAAAATTGCGCGAGTTGATTTGCGTCACAACAACAAAATTATGATAATTGTACGAAGGAAGCAAAGGCAAAAAGTAATCACAAAGTGTCTCGTTTTTTTTTCTACTTGCCTCCATGAACTCAAATTGAAATTCTAGACCTCATTTTGTGTGTTTTATTTATTTTTTTGCCTTTTATTCCTACGCATTTCTTCCTAAATTTGTCTTCAATCGTGGTTTTTTCTATTACCTCATTTTCTTCTTCTTTTTCTCGCGGGGAAAAATCCAACAACTCTGGCGTTTCCCGAAGAAACAAGTCAGTCCAAGATGCTTAAAGAATATTCGTCTGTGTCAGAAGAGAAACCCCCAACTAATCAACGTCATTAGAGTTTGTGTAGACATTTTTTTACAGAATAACTAAAAAGCTTAGAACATGCTGTATTACTTGTAATACTGCAGATAATTCATTTTTGTTTAGTGAAGAGTGAAGTATATATGTTTGTTAGAGTCTGAAGAGTCATTTAAAGTGCAAAACGTGTCAGTACGATATTTTGTTTATGCGTGACTTAAAGTATAATACACAAGTGTCGAGATATTCTCCACTATCTCAGGAAAGAACTACTAATTATCCACGGACACTCAACAGATGTCTCCAACGAAACGTTTCAATTATAATAGTTACACAGTAAAAAATCGTGTAAAAAAAATAACATGTAATTTCCAAATTACCACTAAAAAAATTGTAAATTTTCATTTTTACCACTGTTAAAATGGTAAACTTTGTGTAAAAAATAATTTATGTAAAAATTTTCAGCGTGTAATTCAAACATGTAATTTTTACCACTATTCAAGTGGAACAGTGTCACTTAAAAAGTGGTAAATATTCAACAACGTGTAAAATTTGGTGCATGTACTCAAAAACGTGTAAAATCGCCATTACAGTTTGACAGCTGCTGGAAGCATCCACCTCGGTGAGTATTTTCTTTAGTTTTTTGAGTTTTATAGCTTCTAATTTTGCAAAAAAGACCAAATCCCTCAAGAAAAAAGTGGAGTACTCCTGCTAGTGTGAATTTTCAAAGTTTTATGTGAGTGATTGTGGAAAAAATCCAGTGTTGAAATTTACGTGGCGTCACTTTCAGTTGCATTCTATCTGTGCATATTTTGCCTCGGATTTCTGGTCCAAAGGGCAGTTTTCTGCCAGTGGTGGCCCCCACAATAACCACCCCTTGTGATCAGCAGTCCTTCAGTCCAATCTTTAAGAAATACAGTGTGAAAATCTGCATATATTTCAACGGGTATTGAACATGTTACAACTTGTCACAATTCCACATTCTATTCCCGGAATAGACGATTTCCCTCAGTGTTTCTACCCCGTGGGGCCCTCCTGTACTCTTAGTAAATCTCAAATCCATCACTCATTGATATTCCCAAGTTCCAGTGAAAGTTTGAAGCGTATTTTTTCCGCTATTCAACTTCTACGATTACAATTGTGTAGTTCCGGGAACGATATGCCTTAGTACCCTGTTTATAGGGCATTTACTTCTGTGGGTGACTTTCATTTAATTAGGATTATTTTATATGTACAGAGGGAACTGGATCACGGAGATGGACAACCAGGTGAAATGAAAGTATGCTGATAGAACGACTAGAAGCTGGAATGCAGCAATTAGGAAGATGTGCATGGAGGAATATCTTACGAAGGAAGCAAGCAGCCCCCTAAGGTTAGTTTTTTTCTTATCATCTTCTTAATATTTTCACAATTGCGTCTATGTCGCTCCAGGACCTGCGAATCTTAAATTTCTATTTTCCGTCTAAAAACTGAATGTTTTTTTTTCTAATTTACAGATAACTAAAATTGCATCCTCAAAAAAGAAATCCTTCCACATAAACGAGGCTTTTGATGCTGGACATGGATAACCAATAAACGAAGAGGGAAAAATTGTGAAAATATTTTTTTTAGGAAAAATAAAATTATACGCTAGAAATTAGGGGGAGGTGGGGCTACTTTGAGCTGTGGGGCTACATTGTTATACGATTTTTTCGCATATTTCTAAATTAAACTGAGTTTTAACATGATGTAATTTGGAAAGACAATATAATTGTGCATCTAAATAAAATAATTGTAAGAACCAGTTTCATTTAGAAATATGCGAAAAAGTCGTATAACAATCTAGCCCCACAGCTCAAAGTAGCCCCACCTCCCCCTACACGTTTTTTAATTTTACATGCTCCTTTTTACACATTTTTGAAAATTACATTCTGCAAATTACACGGAAAAACATTACACGCTGAAGATTACACGTTTTAAAAATTACACTTTTCCCAAAATTACCACTATAATAGAGATGTCAAAAATTACCTACTATTATAGTGGTACTTATTTTTTACTGTGTACCAATCAATATCAATCCGCACTAAAATATATGCGGAATTTTTAAAGAACTCACAGGAAAATATCTAGTCAAGATACTTCAAATATTTAAATAAAGGTAGGAAAATCTATTGTTTGATCTATCTAATAAAAAAATATATACATAGACAAATCCACGTAAATTCTTTAGATTTTTAACAAATGAGTATGAAACGTCTGGAGATATTGTTTTTTATTGGGGGTCATCGAAGATCGGAAGTCGATATCTCATACCGTTTAAGCTCCAGAACGGTGACAAGTTGAAAAAAGACGATTATATAACCGCTCTCTCTCTCTTTGAGTTCTAGCAGTAAAACAATTAAAAGAAAACATATCCGTTGCCATCTTAGTTTTATCTAAGTCCTAACATAGGTAATTAACTAATCTCCAGAGCAAAAGTTATATCATAAGTTGTATGACATAATCCTGTCGTTCAGTAATAACCTTCCCGATTTGAGAGCTCTCTCCGGTTAAAGTTTTTTCTCTACCGATTCGAAGATATGTCAGAGGGAACTTATCTAAAAACCCGTTGGAAGTTCGAACGTTTAAATCCACAAGTTACACGAAAGGACATTTATTTTTATGAAACTACAATTCAAACGTTCTGCCATCCTGAAATTTCACAAAACTACACAAAAATTCACTTTTTGCAGCAAACGTTTGCACATTATTGTTGACATTGTTAACGATTCAAGCATTGAATTGTCAAGAATACCGAAATTCGAAATGGCAGAACAATCAACGCTAATGCGGTGAGTACGTGAACTTGCGCTTTAGGCTTCCGGTAGATTTTCGAATAGGTTTGGCTTGACTTTGGAGAGACTTTTTTTGTCTCTTCGAAAGGTTTTACTGAACGGAGCCAATAACAATCATTGTGTATAGATTTTTCAATACATAGGGTAAGTGTGCCAAATTCCGGCCTGCTTGCAATTCCGACCACCTTTTGTGTTCCTCAAATTTTCACAAATTTTTAGTTTTTACATACTCTAGAAATTATACAACGCAAAAGAATAAGAAAAAATATCACTTCGACGAGCAAGATGATTTAAAAAAGGCATTGGAAGAGTTTCGGAAGAGCAAGGAACTATGAGAATGAAGGTGGCCGAAGTAGGCCACCAAAGCTATGTCTATATTTTTATTCATTTTAAAATGTATTAAGAATGATTTTAGAGCAAATAAAGACGGTAAACTGTCTACAAGATTCCAAGCAACACTCCTTTAGAAGAAGAAATAAAAAATCAATTTGTATTAAAAATATTACATTTCAAACTTGAGACTTTGGCGCTTGCATGCAACTTTGCCGAAATTTGGTACACTTACCCTATTCCTAAAATTTAAAAACAAAAATGAATTATTAAAATCTTAAAAACTGTTGAACTAGGTACAGCAAGACTACAAAATTCAATATGAAGTACCATGGTATAAAGACTTTCAATTGAAATATACTTATGTTTGTTGCGATGGCATAAATTAATACTAGCAATATTAACTGAAAACACTTGTGATTTGAAGTGAAATACTTTATTGTAATCTATAATATCAAAATAGAGAACGCAAATTTTCTCAATGAGACCCATTTGATATAATTTAGGTGTTTTGGGGTGAGAGAGTTTTTCCACATTGTATTTTTCAGGTTCATCTTATCGTGCTAGAGCTAGACACAATAAATCTCGTTATCTGTTGATTTGGTGAGAGATCGCGAAAAATGAGAAATGTTGAAATGAAATAAAAGTTGATGAAATTGCGAAATAGTAAGCACAAAATCCTATATGGCGATATCAGATGAGTATGATTCCGGAATGAGGTGTTGAGTGACGCTTTTGTATTCGGCCCTCCCCCTACATGTTACCCATCCCTGGCATTGGAAGCTCTTTTATCTCTATCTCACTCTCTCGACTATTTTTCAATTTTAAATTACTTCATTATAATATTATTTAAAGCAATTCTCTCACAGCAATTGTCCTTCAACCTTCCATCTCTCTCCTTTGTACAATCTACTAGAGAGAAGGTATTTCACAGTGGTAATCCAGAGGAGAGACACCGTATGAAAAATTATCTGTTTGCTTTTTCCGCTTCTTGGGATGGCGTTGAGGCTTATCGAAGACATTTCTGTGGAGATTTTCAAATATTGATAAGACTTTTTTTTTAGGCTTCTTTCTTGAAAATGGGCTTTTCCTTCATCAGCCATATTTTTTCGGACGCATGTTTTTCTTTTCTTCAACCAAAATTCACATGAAATGCATACAAAATTCTCTTCTTGCACCTCCTGCAGGGTTTTACAATTTTCAGACACATTTATGGTATTTTCTTTAGTATCTCACATTTTACACTAGGTACTATATTTATATGACCCTTGGTCATATTTCGAGGACTTTTCGGGCGCTTTCCATTAAAGCCATTAATTAGCATCCACTTTTTAGGCATATTAAGGGCCTTACTGTTAAGATTTGAACGATAGGTTCTAATTAAGGACGGGGATTTTGCATAGATATCAGTGGGAGACGAATAAAATTGCCAAATGTACCTCCTATTTTGAATTCCTAATATTGTACATATGATTGCAATTACAAGGAAAATCGGAAAATATTGTCTAAGCAAAGTTCTCAAAAAATACCAACGAAAAATATATTCGATCGCTCAGAATAAGAAACGAATACCTCGCAGTAGGCAAATTTTACAGGAGAGCGATTGTAAGCTGAGATTTTACATGCATAGTATAGAATTTTTGAGATTTAAAATCTCCATAGGAGAAACTTGGGCACCACCAAACACGGGGCAGCACCAAACACTGTGATTTTTTAATCAGATATTCGACTTCAGACGATAAGATTTATAGAAATTTATAGACATTATATGGATGCTTGTCTATTGAAGAAGTGGTTGAGATAGTCAAAGTAGTTTAGAAATAAAAATCAGTGTTTGATGCTACCCCGTGTTTGGTGGTGCCCCAGTTTCCCCTAACTTTGAAAATAATTATCTTTCAAGTATAATATTCAGAGGGAAGGTAGAGAGTATAAAGGAGTATCCAAAAAGCGAATAAAATGTATTTTGTAAAAAATCGAGTTGTTCGACTTATATTCGGAATCGTCGCGTCGGTATGAAAAACTCATATTAATTCTCGAACTCCACAGAGAGAACACAATTTTTTCACCGCCCCCCTCCCCAATTTCCACGCCACAGAGACCACTTTTCAAAACATATCTTCGCGTTTCAAATGATTTCTGAGAAATCATGCCGCAGTGTTTGTCCGTTTATTCGTATGTCCGGCCGGTTATAAGTGAATCGGTTATGAACCGGTTCATAATCGATACAGTAGCTTATCCATGGAACGGGATCGAAATGTCACACGGATTTTGAGAGTGATACACATCAAATTGTTTGAAATCTAACGATTTTTTTGTTTACATTGCAAATTTATGGAGTGAATTCTGATCTGACTGAATCGACATTCTCTCTAAACATGCGTACTGTCCAAAAAAGTTATAATGAGAAAGAATTAACAGTAGATAGAGCACATTTGCTTTAACAAAAAAACCCAAAACGGGGAAAATATGTCAACAAAATTTTTAAAATTCAACTGTCTCACGGATTTTTTTATGTCACCCGGAAAAAGAGTCCACGGATAAGCGAGAGTATACTGTAACTATTAGGTGAGATTCTTAACAATCTCACCTACTATAATCCTAACAAAATTTCATGTCGTCCGATCGACCTCAAATTTGGCCAAAATGTGTTTCAGCACTTCCTGATCACGAATATATATGTGGCTAATTTACGTTCCCGGCCGGCCGGCCGGCCGGCCGCTCTTTGGAGCTTAATAGCTCCTAAACTAAAAAAGATATCGACTTGCGGTTTTCGGCAAAGGTTATATATCGGGTGAAAATTGCAACTTGGTGCATTGACCCCCCACCCCCCACCCCTCCTTCCGCCATTTTGAAGACCCCCCTTTTTTTGTTTTCTCAATAGCTCCGCCCCTATGGCATCGAGCGGGCTCAAATTTTAGTATGTTATAGCTGGGCCTTAGAGCTTTCCATCAATACCAAACTTTAGGTCCCCTGACCCCCCAGACCCGAGCTATAAGGGTCCAAAAAAAATTTCTTAAAATGGCCATAACTCCGGTTCTAATTATCAGAATTTAAAAAGTGAGGGCTTTTTGGAAAGCTCTCGTGAAATGCCACTTCCCCTTCTAACATCGCAAGTTCATAAAACCACCGCTAGGGGCGCTATTATTAAAAAGAAAATTTTTAAATCTTATAAGTTAAATAACTCAAAAATTCCATTGTGCATCGGGCTGAAATTTTAGTATGTTGTAGCCGTTGATTATACCTATCAAACAAAAAAAACCTTAAGTCGATCCATAACCCCTGACCCGAGCTATAAGGGGTCAAAGTTCGAACATTGACCGGCCTCTATCTCCGGTTCTAATTAACATAGCGACATAAATTTTACCTTTTTGGTTTCGTCTCGATGAGCACTTTCAGATGGAAGTTCAAAAAGTCACCACAGGTGGCGCTGTGATAGCGTCAAAATTCATCGAAATTCAAAGTCACTTTTCTCAAAAACGGCATTGTGCAAGTTAATGAAATTTTAGTATGTTGTAGTCCAGTCTAGGACGTTTCCAAAATGGTGCGTATGCGCGCTGTGGTTTCAATAGAACCGGAGATATGAGGGGTCAAAGTTCACGAAATTCAAAAAATCATATCTCCGGTTCTATGTGACCGATTTTGATGAATGAGGGCTTAAACGAAAGATCTCACCAAATGCTACAACTTTCTAGAACATTTGAACTTCGTGGGACCAACACCAGGGGCGCCACAGTCGAAAAACCAATTTCAATATCACATAACCTCAATTATCTCGACTGTCGCTGAACCGATTTTGATGATTACTTCGACATAATTGTAGAGCACATTTGTCTCTACATTTCGTCTATACATCATTTTCCGCTCAGACTACGCTATCACTTCGATTTTGCCGTTTAAGTGTGAAAAAATTGATTTTTCCCATAATAACGCTTTGAAATCACTCAGATGCCAATTTGACTGCCTCTACTCCACCAAGACACTTAAAATAGGGTTTTAAATGAAAAGTCCCACAAAATACAACAATTCTTTGATATAGTTGAAGTTCAACAAATGACTACTTGGGGAACTCTGGATGAAAAAACAAGTTAAGAAACAAAAAACCTCGCTTATCTTGGCTTCTGAGTAATCGATGAGATCATGTTCTATAGGAAAATTATAGAGTACATTCTGGTCTACATTTCACCCATATATCACTTTTCTGTCACTCCATCCAAATCTTTGATATTTTGGTTTAAATACAAAATTTGTATAATTTCACGAATTTGATTCAAGATAACTGAATGGCGTCTCCCAACTTCAGCTCTAAATCGAATTTGCATGCACTCCGAGTTAGCTCACGTTAAGAATCTCACCTACATAAGCCGGTTAGGATTATCTGTCCCTTTTTTATCCGAAATTCAGTTGTATTACTCCTAAGGTAATTGGACAATGTTTTGAGTAATTTCTAAATCGGTTCATATCGGTTGTAAACCGGTAATGATGCGATTATGAACCTTTCAATAATTTTTGTCCGAAAATCAATTTTATTACTCTTTAAGCTATTTTGTTGGATCATTTAAGTGATTTATGAATCGATATAAATCGGTTCAATACGGGTAAACGGTAAATGATGCGAAAGCACATTTGAGGTTTGGTAATCTAAGTCACAAGTTCGAGCACTTCGCAAAGCATGGGCGCTTTGCCACCCCTTTTTGGTTTGAAATGTGTTTAGTATCACTGCACAATTCACTATACATCACACTGCATCGTATAATTTGCATTATCAATAAAATCACTTAAATTCCACTGAAATCACTAAAAATCTTTGCATACATTTAAAAGCAATAAAATATCTTGGGAAATATTTCATGTTGTCAGTGACAGCTGAGTAAAACGACCACCAACACAATTTTATTTTAAAATTGGAGATTCTTTAAAGTAAGGTACGAAACATAGGGGTAAATTCAAGCTTTGATTGCTTTGATTTGTGCTTATCAGTAGGGGAATTCTGTAACAGTATGACAATGTCATATGACAATTTTTATGGTAAATTCTAGAGTAGGACAACATTGAGCATCTAATGGCCATTGTAAACATCTCTGTGAACTTCTCAGTAACTGATATGAGTCCGATTTTTAAATAGTTCGTCCGAATTTACCACGTAAAAAATTTTAAATTTGTCATATATGACATTGTCAGACTGTTATAGAATTCCGTTACAGAACAGATACAGATACAGTACTCTCGCTAATTCGGGTCTTTTAAGATCGGGCTACTTTTTAACTCTTTAAGGACGATTGGAACACCGGTGTCCCATAAAGAAAATAATTTTTGTCGACTACCTAAAGTTATTTTTTTTCTTATGTTTGTACATAATTGCAAAGTAGAAGGTTGAAGGAATCCAGGATATTTTTTGCAAGTCTACAGCTATTTGCTATATTAGTACATTTTTAAGCTTAAAAATGGCAAATTCTTAAATTTTTCTGTTGAAAATTGATTTTAATTGTTTTTTACATTTCCGTTTTTTTAAGCAAAACCGTTTTGGGAAAGGAGACTACAATACTTAAATTTATTTTATTAAACTGAAAATTATCTGTCATTGGTATCGTCAGAAAAATTACTTAAATTTTTGGGCTATTTTTGTCCCTATCGTTCATAGAGACAAAAATATACTGAATCAGGCTGTGTTGGCCTGCCAAAGGTTAGATATAAGGGATATCACAAGTTTTGTTTATCGCTTTAATTTTTATTGCTGATTTTCGGTCAGCGAAAACTGTCTCGTCGGTAAAGGGTTAATTCGGTGCGGCAGTTAAATTCGAAAAAGTTTGTTGACATTATTCAAGTTCGATTATGATTATCAAATGAAGCAAATATGCTCAAATTTTTCATGATTTGTCTTAGTTTTGATGTGATTTTGCATTATTAAGAGGTTTTCTTGAAAGTAGCAATGATCATGTAAACTCAATATGAGTATGCAGATGAACAAAAAATCGTTGCATTTCAAACAATTTGACGCCCGAAATTCTCTCTAATTCGGTTGACATTTAGGTCCCAAATGCTCGAATTTGAGAGAGTCTACTGTAAATTTCAAAATTTTGTAATTCTGAAACTTTCGTAATAACGACATCACGGTATTTCTCAGTCAGTATCTTTGTCACCGGTTTAGAGGCCAAACGGTACGAAATATCGACTTACAGTCTTCGGGGACTACTCGAACAGGGCGGATATTCCTAAAAGTCGTGTTTTCTTATGGAAGTCGTCATTTTTTCTCTTCCATACCGGTCATTTTAAAACAAGTTTAAATAGTTTTGCATTAACAAAATACAAAAATAATATTTAGACTTAAAATTTGTTGTGCCTGAAGCATATTTCTCGCAAGTGTTTAGCTTTTTTTTATTTATTTATGACTGTAGATAGAGTTGTACATAATGTAAATATGAAATGTGTGTTTTTATGTAAAGTGTTATGTATGGGGAAGAGAGAAAGAGAAGGGAGACAAAAACTGGTGGATCAAGCAGCAAAAATCCAACGCTTTTAATTTACTTTTGCATTATTGAAATGGGCCAGAATGAGATGGAGATAGGGCGCTGTATGGATTGCAGATGGCGGTATTGGTGTGACTTGTTGCATGTTTATCGCTTTCGTTATGTATAGTTTTTCGTATATATATTCCTGAAATTGCTCGAGTGACGATCGAGTTTGTATGCGAATGCGATCGTGCTTGAGAGCGAGAGTAAGTGAGAAAGAGTGAATATGATATGATAATGGGTGGGAATGGGATGGCAGATATGTAAGATATGAAGCCGACTATAGTGTATTGTGTATGCGTGACCAACAGGCGGCGTGTGAGAAGAACAAAGTTTCATTTTCAAAATCAGTATAGAAACGAACGGCGCGCTGCTAACACGTTCAACGGGGTCGAGCTAGCTCATAAAGTTGGTGCCTCCTCAAAAAAAAAATAAATTTTTGTAAACTCGTTCTTGTTTCAACTTTTTTTCGTCGTATATTACTTTGCGAGCAATTTACACGACGAGTGAGAAGTAATAACAAGAAGAAGACGGAGAAAAGACACAAAACTCCAGCAAAAATCGAGTTTTCTTTTGACAAGTTTTCACGCAAGTTTTTCGGGTTTTTTTTTTTAAAGGAGAGGCAGTGTGGAGATTACAGAAAGAGAGCAAATTTTCTGCTCAAAGACTGAAAAGATTGAAACTTGGAAAATTTCAGTGTTTCGACATTTTGCCACAAGATCTCGATTGCAGAAAAACATAAGTCACGCTATTTTTTTTTAAATTGTAAAAAAATATATAAATAAAAAGAAAGAGAAGAAGAAGAAAAAAAGCAAAAATCTTTTTCTCAATGCAAAAAGAGTTTTTAATCAAAAATCAGCTTCAATGTAAATGCAGAAAAATCACAAGCTTTTTCCACGAATCTGGCGGAAAAGACAGAGAGAGAAAAAGCAAAGAAATCGAGCTGAAATAAATGATCAAAAGTGATAATCTAATACAAAAATTTGGAGAATTTTCTTTTGAGAGAACGACCACTGCGAAGGAGAAAAAAATTGTGCTTTCTATCTCTTGTAGTCTGAAGAGTGGTACAAAAATAACGAAAAAAAAACTAAATGCTAAAATCTTAAATTATTATTTAAAAATCGTGAAGAAAGTGAAAGATTTATGTAATATTTAATTAAATTAAAGTTTAAATTATTGCATCTGTAAAAAAAGGAAAATAACAAGATAACCTAACAGTGATTTTGCCGATCTCGTAACTGAAGCAACAAGAAAGCTTTTTTTTTAACAATCTACACCTAATTAAGCGAAGGAGAAGAAAAAATTAAGTGTTTTTTTTGCAATTCAAGAGAAGAAAAGTTCGTGAATGTGTTTGTGTATCTGAAGTCATTTGGAGTTTTTTTTTGTGTTGAGGACGAAGAACGAGAAAAATTCCAAGAAAAAAGATCTTTTCTGGTCGAAAAGAGGAGGTAGTCCCAGGTAGATCAGCATTTGACAGAAGGAATTGAAAATTGATAAAGATGTCTACAGCCATAATGCATCAAACGGCATACTATGACTTTGGTGATTTGCTTCTCAAGGTAAATATATTTTGTTACTGTAGGGAAAAAGTCTCCAAAATCTGTTATAACAGTTTTCCTATATATTTTTTATGAAATTAAAACTTTAAAATTGTTACAATCGAAAATAAATGTTATTATGAAAAACTCACACCTAAAACTTGAAGATACTCATGTAATTTACTTAGTAAATGAGTAATTTATTAGTACCGGAAAGTCTCCAAAAATCTTTTATAATCTTATTTGGACGAAACTACCAAGAAGTACTCTTTTAAAAATATTGTAGTGAATTCGTATATGAATATTAAGTCTAAGTGTTAAGAACGCATGTCCCAAAATATAAGTCTGGGACTTTTACATTAGGAAATTTTAGGACAAATTATTTTAAATAGGATCTGTCTTAAGTTCCGGCTGAATATAATATTCGGTGCAGATTACCCAAAGTGTTAAGTATATATTTCTAAAGGGAAGTAAACATTTAGGTAAAAACGTATGAAGAGAAAGAGAGATACAAGCAACTAATAATTAAAATGTAAGCAAACAACATTTGTGTGTGATTCACCAATTGCAATATCAAAGCTCAACTCACTGTAATTTCCGTTTAGTGTGACTTTTTAAATTCTCGTTTCATTTTTTAAATAGCCTCTTTTTCTCTCTTATTAACTATTCTCGTTCTGTTGTATCATACTATTTTCTATGTTGTGTTCAATTGAGAAAAAATTGTGAGAAGAAAAAAACAACAACATGCGAGGGGAAAAAAACCTTCAATTGTCGACGTGTTTGCCGATAAATAAGATAATTGTCCTCTAATTCTTGGTGTAATTGAAAGAAAATAACAATAAAAGATTTTTTTGTCTTTTATTTCCTTGCCGCTGTCACACAAATGTCAGACAACCATGTCAAAAATACCGACCCTATATGGGAGAGATTGGAAAAGAAAATATCTTTTGGGTTTTAAGTGATTGCGCGTTGCGGTATTTGCAAAAATACAAGAAAAAATATGGCAAAAAGACCATATTTCAATTTGTACCTCAAGTGAGAAATGCTGAAAAACTGCATTGTTGAAATAAAACACCAATAAATCTCTGTGGAATTTTACATGTTTAAATATAATAAAATGTAGTCAATCACGTTTATAAAGAGTGTAGAGGAATAATCGATAACAAACATTGGGTGTTAAACAGAATTCATTGTTCTTCTGAAACGTCTGTAACACTAGAAGAACGTTTGATTGTTTATTATTTGTATTTGCGACTTTTGTTAGTGCATTAACAAAGAAACCTTCAGAAGATTTTGCGTTATTCCAGCGTAACATGGGACACGCAATGGGTTTAAGTGGTAGAGCACTAGCTCAACAATGCTGTTGTCCCGAGTTCGAATCCCCTTCCACACAACTTTTGATTGAAAAGCCCGTCCTTGTAATGCGAAAATTATACCGTAACAAGAATGACCGGTAAATTACTGTTAAATTACTATGGTCAACCTAACGAATATGTTTATTAATATTTGCATAAAGTTATGTCCAAAGCACAATATTTTTTGTTTGTAAACATGTTTTCAAAATTTTCTATGAGAGTAAGAGAGATGACTAGATCTAGATCTCACTCGCTCTCATTAAAATGTCAAAAATATGTTTACAAACAAAAGTTATTGTGTGTTATGACCAGCACACAATAACTTTTGTTTGTAAACATGTTTTCAAAATTTCCTATTAGAATGAGCGAGATAACTAATCTAGATCTCACTCACTCTCATTGAAATGCCAAAAACATGTTTACAAAACAAAAGTTATTGTGCGCTGGGTATTAAGCATTATGCCCAACGCACAATTACTTTTGTTTGTAAACATGTTTTTAAAATTTTCTATGAGAATGAGCGAGATGACTAGATCTCTGTTTCATTCACTCTCATTGAAATTTCAAAAATATGTTTACAAACAAAAGTTATTGTGCGTTGAGCATTATGCTCAACTCACAATTAGTTTTGTTTTGTGAATATGTTTTTGACATTTCAATGAGAGTGAATGAAATGTAGATTTAGTCATCTCGCTCTCTCTCATAGAAAGTCTTGAAAACATGTTTATAAACAAAAGTTATTGTGCGTTGGTCATTATGCCCAACGCACAATAACTTGTTTAGTAAAGATGTTTTTGGCATTTCAATGAAAATGAGTGAGAGTCATCTCGCTCATTCTCATGGGAAATTTTGAAAACATGTTTATAAACAAAAGTTATTGTGCACTGGTCATTATAGGCAACATACAATAATATTGTTTTACAAATATATTTTTGACACATTAAAAGGAGTGAATGAGACTTATTTTTAATTGTATAATAAGCTTTTACATTTTCGAAAACACGTTTACAAAATGAAAGTAATTAGGAACAAATCATTATTCGTTCGCTCACTTATTCAAAGTTCCCAATGTTTTGTAATAAATAACCCAAAAACAAATCCATCCGGTCTACTCAAAAATTTGATAATTTGAAACTGCGATAAAAATTTATCACTTCGATCAGCAATTGTTGTACCTTACTAATCGCCTAAATTAGCAACTCGCATAAACTGCACGTTTCTGTATGTTTCTCCATTAAGTTATGAGAATTGTTTTAATGACCGAGTGGGTTACAACAATTACTGATCCAAGCGACGAATTATGGACAAAGATTTGTTTTTCAAAATTTACGATTTGAAAGTGTCGTGGATTAAAGAGAAAAGTGGTGTGTTGTACAAAGTAATCCGTATAATCCTTGGCTAAATTTTTGTTTACAACTAGACACTCACCGAGTTTAACCTTTTAAAACAATGTAGGGGAGAGTGGGGAAGATCACGCAGTTGAACTTTTTACAGGACTCATTTGCTAAATGAATATGCAAACTAACTTTTGAATATGTGAAAATATATGACAATTCTTAAGAAAAACATTTTTCATTTAAAAAATCTTTATTTTCGAAAGTAATGCATGCATAAAATTAACCTACACTCCCCTACTAAAAATTCTAGCGATAGAATGTTTTTACTTTTGAATCACCTTCTTTCAGATTAATAGATGATGATTGCGAAAAGAAAAAAAACCATATTAAAAGGGATGCAAAACGATACCAACAAGGTGTTGTAACGGTCATTTAAATTCTTTACATGAAATTCTTTCATATATCATTTATTTATATAGTGTTACTATCTAGGAATACGATTTTTCATCCAGAATTCAAATCAAGAAAGAGAATCAAGGAAAATATTACCAAAATCAGCGCCATGTAGAACTTTCTGTGCGTAACTTCGTGCATACACTTTTGGCTGTTTTACGATATTAAAAGGCTAAAAGTATTAAAATTCTTTCCCGATCTTATTTACACTTAACATATAAGACTAAAATTGACCGGTTCAAAATTAACACATTTTTAAACAGTACAATATCACTATCAAACTTTATGAATTTCTTAAAATATGCATGTAATATATTTTTAAGTGTTTAAATTTTAATTTTCTGCTCTTTTCTAAGTCAAATTTGTTGAGTATCCTACCCTATCGCGGTTTGTCATTTGACCGGAAAACGACCAAAAACGGTCGGTAGGTTTAGTGTTAAGACAGTCACTAGGTTTACTAGTTACACTCGTGAAATTGACTTTAGGGTAGTCAGACTTTTGTGATTGCAGTGTAACCCTGTTTCTTAACATTTTACAATGGTTATGACAAAACAGGCGTGACCCTAACCGGTTATTTTTGCCGCAAAACCGTGTTGAGTCCTGCAAGAATATCAACTTTTTGCACAGAAAGTGATTTTAATGGGATTTCTCTTGGAATGTTCTTGAGTTTCAGTTTACAAATAAACAGACCCACGCTTCAATCTCATCCAATTTAACACCGTGTTTGTGGGTCGTAAAAATTTTTTTAAGAGAATTCCTTGAAAGGCAATTGTCTTGAATATATCGCATAAGGGGTGAAATTGGTATAAAGAGCGCGTCAAAAAGAAATATCAGCAAAGATGGAAAAATGTTGATTTTCTCTATTTGTTCATCGTTTCACAGTTCGAAATCATGCGAAAAATTGCCAAAGTTCACTCATATATAGCAATGTATTAAAAGAAATTTTTCAAAAATCACTTCTCGGAAGACAATGGCAAAACAAATTCAAAAAAAACATTGAAATTGTTTGGTGAATTTTCTCTTTAAGAAAGCAATTAAAGAGTTTGACAAAAGAGTATTTCATTTTTTTTTTTCTTTTTAAAATTATTTTGTGTGTGTCTCCAACGAGGTGAAATGCAAAAAAAGAGAAGTGTAGTATGATCTTTCTTTGGGAGACATTTCATTGTTTCTTCAATTTGTACAATGATTTCAATTGCAGTGTCTCTTAAGTTGTCCCTCTTTATAACATTTTTTTTTTTATTTTGTTTCGTCTCCCACCCTCAGCAATTACAATAATTTACGCACTCAGTTTCACTTTCCATTTTACAGAAAATGAAATACATATAGCAAAAGGAGGAAAGAAAAACGTGTGTAGAGAGAGAGAAAGAGAGAAGAAAAGATCGACACACTGACAAAATTACAGAAAAATACAGTAAAAATTGCTGTTTTTTTTTGTTGTTATTAAAACAGCAGCAACAATTGCTGGTATTCATTTCTGTGTTCGCCCAAGAGAAATAATGCGATATTTTTCGGTTGCAACAGTGGGCACGAAAGAAAACACAATGGGTGGCAAGAGTAGGATGGAAACTCTATTTTAAATGCTAGAAAGAGATAGATGAGAAAAATGAAAATTTTTCAACTATATTTAAGTTCTGTGCAAAAATTGAATGAAACAGAGGAATTCTTTCCACACTCTTGTGACTCCCGGAATTGGAAACGAAGCGAAACGTGCGCGCACACTGAAAACATTCACTTGCTGCCTTTTCCATTAGGTATCAGAGCTTTCCACACTGTGCTGATCACTGATGTTTTTATGCCCAGGCGAAGGGGGGGAGAAGAGGTAGAGGGACCTCGTTGCGGCCCTCTATTTCGGCTTCCATTGGAGCCCTTGAAAATCATCAGAATGACACGCACTCGCGACTGCTCTATTGAGATTTGATTGGGAATCGGAAATTACGATTGGTTGATCTTAGGTTGGTTCAAGAATTCTAAGTTGCTATAAAGAATGCGTGAGGCAAAATAGAAAAAAAAGAGAGAATGATGAATATTATGTAGGTACACCACCAAAAATCGTTGTTGACCGTGACGATACGACGAGGGGAAGTTGTAGACAAAGAGGATGGGTAAATTAAAATATGTTAATCATATTTATTTATTTTATATTTGAATTTTCATCATGCTTTAAAGAAGTTTGACTCAAAGTACGTAATTCCTCTAAGACTTTTGCAATTCAAATGATATACCTCGAATTTAGTTGACTATTCTGGTAAGAACGAAACAAATACGAATACTTGGAAAAATTTGTTCGGTTAAATAATTTTGGTCATGGTGGAATTGATAAAAGCGTTCGGCTCTTGGACGCTGAGACCCCTAAAACGATTGTCACAGTTGTGAGTTCGGGCCCCACCCGATGTAAAAGATTACAGTGTGTGAAGGGAAAGAACGATAGGGTAAAATGGGACAGCATTAAACATAGGTAGATATAAACACTGCAATTCTTTTTTTAAATCAGGTATTAAACTTCAGAGAACGAGACCTATATGAATTCACAGATACTGTAGAGATCCCTGTCCACTAAAGAAATAATGGACTTAACTCCAAGAGGTGTTTAAAACTGCCCCAGTTTCTCTTTGTAACTGAATAAACATTTGTAAACCGAATAATGCACAAAAAGGACTAAATTGTCCCAGTACATCAAAATAAACACAAGGAAGTGATATTTTTGAACGGAAAGAATGATAGGGTAAAATGGGGCAGCATTAAACATGGATAGATTTAAACACTGCGATTTTTTTTAAAATTAGGTATTAAACTTCAGACAACGAGACCTATATGAATTCACAGATACTATAGAGATCCCTGTCCACTGAAGAAATGATCGGTTTAAATCCAAGAGGTGTTTAAAACTGCCCTAGTTTCTCTTTGTAACTGAATAAATATTTGCAAACCGAACAATGCACAAAAATGAGTAAAATGTCCCAGTGCATCGAAATAAACAAATAAAAATATTAAATTTTGAGTTTACAGGTCATATTTTAAAGTTATCAATAGTTTAGCACAGGGATTGTGGTGTAAGAACCCTCAGCCCTCAATCTCAAGATCCTGGATCACCAATGAGTCCAGTGAATTTACATTAGAAACAATTTTTACTGTTATACAAATTAAAGCAAAATTAACTTGAGGTAACAAAATGCATAGGGGCAGACTTTCAGTCTTCGTACCCTTCGAACATATTCTGGCTTCGAACACTTCATATTGTTCCTTCAGATTCATTGAAAGAAAATGGTAAAAATATTAAATGTTCGAAGCCAGTGTATGAGCGAAACCTGAAAGCTTTCCCCTACAATATCCTGAAAATTACCAATTTGGCGATTAAATAAAATTCCTATGGCACCGGTACACCTTTTAGATCAGAAAAATGTCACAAAATCGAAAATTACATCCCGCTTTTCTTAAAAATTTAACATATGTCTACCCTACTCTTTTGCACTCTTTCTTCTTTTGAACATCACATCAAATTAAATTTAGTTCAGTCCAATTTGGAGCCGAAGAAGTAGGATAGACTTATGCAAATCTTTTGAGAAATAAATGGACGGGAATTTTGATTTCATGAAATTTAACCGATCTAAAAGGTGTGCCCAATCAAAACTTCTATTTCTTTCTCAGATGTATTGCATATTGCCTATCTTGCTCTGTCGTACTCATATCTTAATTGAATTTAACTTGATTATTTGCCCATTTGAAACAAAATGGAGTGAGATAGATTATATCCAACACAACACGTTTAAAAATCAGATGAAATTTTGATTTCATGATTTTTTCTCAATCTAAAAGATGTTGTAGTGTTGATCAGTAAGATGTTCTGTCTTTATTAGTTCGAGAAGATTATTCACTACTTCTTAATTTTCTCTTACTAGATTTCTTTTTAATTTCCAATACTTATTATTCAAAAAAAATTTCTACTTTTTATGTACTAATCAAATTTAATTTTTAATGATTATTTTTATCAAAATTACCCGATATGTTACATTCGCAAAAGTACGGAAAATAAAAAAAATATATAAGATAAGAATTTTGATAGTAAATGAAAAAATAACAACAATAATGTAGCACACGTTTCTAACTTTGTGAGTAATTTCTAACACACAATGGTTATAAATTATGATTTTTTGTTCGACCGAAGTATATCATGAATGCGAAATTTATTTTCTGAAAAATCTCGCTCATTCAATTTACTCAACTTTGCTATATGGTTTGATTTCTTTCATTGATACAAAACCAAATAGATGCTAAAGAAAAAAATGATTAGTTATCAGTCTCGAATCGTAATCTCTTAATCCTAGGGTGACTAGTCTTACTACGCCACTTGTTGCTTGGATCAGTAATTGTCGTAACTTACTCGTCACCTAAATAAGCAGTTCGCCTAAATTGTACTTTTCTTTAAGTTGCGAGAATTGCAGAATTACGGGTTGATTAACTAATGGCAAATGCTGATTGAAGTGACGAACTTATGAAAAGATTTTTATATGATCAGAAAAAAACATAAAATTAATAAACTTTAAAAGAAAATTCTGTGTTCATAATTTACCATTTAATAATTCCATTAACATATTTTTAAATTTTGTTGTTATGGCTCCGGCACACCTTTTAGATCAGGAGAATTTCATGAAATCGAAATTCGAAACCTTTTATTTTTCACATGTTTTGCATATGACTATCTCATTCTTTCGCATACCAAATTCGATTGAGCTAAATTGAATTTGCAGTGATGTTTAAGAGAAGAAGAAGAGTGCGAGAGAATGAAATAGACATATTCAAAACATGTGAGAAAGAAAGGGATCCGAATTTCGACTTCATGAAATTTTCCTGATCTAAAAGGTGTGCCGTAAGCATTATAGTTATTTACTTCAAAATAAAATCCTTAACTCTTTCGCGTCTTTAGGGTCATATATGACCCGGGGAAAAAAGTTTCTTTTTGGCTATTTACATTAATTGAAATCTAACTGGAGTCTTGAGAAAATGAGCCAAGAATCTTACATCCTTCTATTATGATGTCGTGCACGAACAGATAGATTTCAATTAATGTAAATACCCAAAAAAAACTTTTCCCCGAGTCATGACATTACCCTAATGACGCGAAAGAGTTAAGCCAATATCTGAGTTGAAGTAGAGTTTTCATTCTGGTGGTTGGTCACCAACGAACGCTAAGACGACGGTGGCCGCTATTACTCTAATACGAAATTCTTTAAACTCTATACTTCTGAAATATGCTTTCAAGAGCACTAGTTCAAAAGCAGTTATTATATAATAATAAGAATTATTATAATAAAAAATGGAGACGTTAAACTCGCTTGATTTGCCGGTAATTTTAAAGCTGGTCACGAGGACCGATCAAACCTATACCTACTAAAAATTTTAAGATGAGAAAAAGTGTCATCCGTTTTTATTTCAGAATAAATTCTATTTTTTATTTTGACACTAAATATAGTTATGCATCCTTTATCTCGAAATTGATAGGATTATTAAAGGCTCCTTTATAATGTAGGAGAAAGCGCCCTACGTTCGGACAACAACCTTAGGACAACTCAATTTTTTTTCTACGTTCTTTATGGCTTTGGCTCATGGCTCTTTTCAAGAAGTTTAAAGCATTGGAATAGCTATTAAAACACAATATTATAAATAAATCAAATTCATTAAAAAATATATTGAAAAAAATAAGATGTTCTAAGCTTGAATCGACCGAAGGTAGAACGCTTTTCATTAAGCATTTGCATAGGTTAAAGAGAACCACTATTTCATCAGGTACTTTGAAACAATTTTATATACTTTGTACAGTAGACTCTCACTCAATCGGCTCTTTTTCAATCGGGCGAAAAATTTTCTTGACAATTTTCACGTTTAGAAGCCAATTCGCTCAAATTATCTGTAGTTCTTCCTATTTTATCGTGATTCTTTATAATTGAGCGCTTTTTGTGGAATTTACAAAGGCTTTGACGTCCAAATCTATCGATAAACCGGATGACATTTTGCCCCAAATGCCCAATTGAGAAAGAGTCTACTGTACACTTTTCACTAAATTTTTATGTACGTTTTTTGTTGTACGTTAAGGGTTCTAAAATTTGTTTTCTCCATTTTATTGCCCAGCGTACAATAAGTTTTGTTTGTAAACATGTTTTCGTAGCTTCCTGCGAGAGAGAGTGAGATCTAGATGTAGTCATCTCGCTCATTCTCATAGGAAATTTTGAAAACATGTTTACAAACAAAATTTATTGTGCGCTGGTCATATAGCGTACTGCATACGTAGTGCCTTTATTTAAAAAATGAGATCTTTCTTTAGTTTTTTTTTTTTAGGTACAATTAATAGAAGTAGGATAGATAAAACGTATAAAAAGACGTATGAGCGTAATGGAGCAAGTTAGGAAATTCAGAGTAAATCTTTCACATCCTAAGAAATGACCAAAAACATGGGCAAAATTTGCTGTAAGACTCTGGCAGATGTTGAAATGTCATGAAAACTCAAAAAAAGACCTCTTAGTGAGAAATATATACGGGCTTTAGTTTCTTGTGAGTTAAAGCAAACATTTTTATGGGTCTTTTTTCATCAGAAAACCATACGATGCTCTTTTGTAAGCTTTTGAAAAGAAAAAGTATGGAAAAATACGAAACATGTTGCTTTCCTTACAAAAAAAAAAATAGCGATAAAGTGTTTTTGTTACTAATCAACTCGCGCATCTTGAAGTGTCTTATTCTCTCTCTCTTTCGCTCTTTATAGTATATCGATCATGATTTTCTGCAAAATGCGATTGAGAGTGAAAGTCTTTTTTCATATCAAAGGGTGTGTGTATGGTATTAAGTAAAAAGTCTATGACATTTCATTGGATAAAAACAAGAAAAACCCAGGTTAAAAAAAAACCTTCTAGAAATGCAAATTGTCTATTCGCGCCTTTTGATCTCTCTATTCCATTTCCCTCTAATCATATCATAATTATTGGCCTCTCGAATGAGTAATTTTGTGTGGTAATCATGCAGACAGGAAGGGAAAATTTCGCAGCTACGACGTTGCATGTTGATTTAAAATTTATCGATAGATTGATTTTCTTTCCTCTTCTAAAAGTATTAGTTTGGAAAAAAAAGAAGAAAAAATAGAAGTTTAAAACAATAAATAAAAATGTACAGATATGTGGGCGAAAATGCGGAATTTTTCACAGTGTGTTTTGTCACAGGGGAGAGCAAGTCGTAAACAAGCTAAAGTTGCAGTTAAATCCAACTATTATTACCATTTTAAATGAGAGTTGAAGTAAATGGAGTGCAATATGTTTTCACACAGAAATGTTAGAGGTTTCGGATAATTAATAAAGTAGACTTTTCCTTATTTCATTTTTCTGTTTCCTGTTAGCAATTTTTGGTAAATTGATGTAAATTATTTTAAATGTATTTATCTTAATCATCTAACTTCGATGTGTTTAATTTTAAATTATCAGGAAGGTTGTTGTATTTTTTTATGCTACCGTGAAGTGTAAGAGGAAAGAATAACATTTAAGTGAGGAATTAACTGAAAAACAAGATTCCAAAATTTTTAGTCACGAAATTCCTAAGGAGTATCAACAGAAAAATGGTTTGTTTACCAATTTATTTTTTCTTAAAGAATTTACTCCCTCGCGCAGATCTTGAGGAAATGATTTTGTTTAATAAATAAGGAGAATTTTATGATATTCTTTGTGATGGAATTAACTTTAGCTGTGGCTTAGTGTCTAGCTGGTTGGAATAAGAGAGAGAGATACATGTGAGTTGGTGTGTTTGTGGGTCAGAAAAATAGCAAAAGAGCCCTCGAGGCGATTTTCCACTGCGATGGCGCCAAATGATTTAGCATCGAAAATTCTCCAGTGTCACACTCTTTATCCCCCTCTGTGTCAATTGTCAAATAAATTGACACTCTCAATTAATGCGAGATTTATTTAAATTAACTCTTATTTTTCACTAGATCCCCCTTCATACACAATTCCATGTCAATGGGACAAATAATAAAAAAAAACAATAACAAGAGATAGAGAAGAAAAAAAAACAAGTTGCACAATAATTAAAAATAAATTCTAATCGCCTATTTGATTGATTGCTAAATGGGTAGATATTAATGTTCTTGTTCTCTTCCTCAAATCTAATTTCAGAGTCAGAATCAGACACGGTCGAATGGGAATGTTGTGAGTGGGGGTGGTATTCAAACCATTGCAAGTGCCACCAACAATAATGTGATCGGTGCCACAAATGGCAACAGCAAAAGTTACAGTGTGTCCCTATCTGGGCACAATGGAGCACCACCGCAACACTCCCTTCTGCAACAGCAACTGATTGTTGCGGCAGCGCAACAGCATCAGCAGCAGCACAACCACAAGATGATCCTCCATAGTGCCCTGCAGAGGGCAGTTAGTCATCCCCATGGAGCCGGTGGAGCCACCAATGGTGCCAATGTTGCCACCTTTGTCAACACCATCATTGAAAATCTGGGCGGTCACCGGAAACTCGAGAGGACGCAATCGGAGCCACTACCTCAAGTCAATACTTCTAGGTGAGTAAATTCACACGCAAAAAATAATAACTATCAATATTACTTTGAAATATATGGAAAATTTCTGCTCTAAGCGTTACAACATAAAACCTCTTTATTCTTTAGTCTCTGTAATTAGAAACTCAGCAGTGTTAATGTCTTCTGAGGATTAAAGATTTAACGATAATGTATAGTCTTAGGGTTGGGTCTTTAATCCTTATTATGGTAATTTTAGAGGCTATTTTGAATCATCAAAAGTCAAATATTGTATTTGAAAAAAAAATTGAGAAAATAACGTACGACATTTTCATGTTTTTATGCAAAAGAAACTCTTACTTCATTTAGAAATATCCCTGGGAATGATGATACTGAAAATAACCTTACTTAAAGGAAGAATCAAAATCTATGGAATGATAAGTCGATAAGTGTTGGTTTGATCTTATTAATCGTATCGAGACATTTTTGTATTACAATTTTATCATATTCCAATCTTGCGATGAAAGAATGTGCTAAATCCATAACCGCACAAGAACGCGTCCCTGTAAAGACTCTCGAATTTTTTTCGGGCAAAGTCGATGAATTTTAAGTAGGATACGGAATTAAACCTTTAAGGACGATTGGAACACCGGTGTCCCATAAAGAAAATCATTTTTCCTGACTACCTAAAGTTATTTTTTTTTCCTATGTCTGTACATAATTGTAAAGTAGAAGGTTGAAAGAATCTAGAATATTTTTTGCAAGTCTATAGCTATTTGCTATGTAGTAAATATTTGAGCTCAAAAATGGCAAAATTTTAAATTCTCAAATTCATAATTGATTTTATTTATTTTTTATACTTCCATTTTTAAGCAAAACCATTTTGAAAATAAAAACTACAATACTCATACGTAATATTTTTCATTAAAGCGAAAAATATTATTCATTGGTATTGTCAGAAAAATTACTTAATTTTTTGTGCTATTTTTGTCCCTATCGTTCATAGAGGCATAAAATACACCGAATCAGACTCTGTTGGACTTTCCAAGGTTAGATGTAAGACTTATCATTGATTTTGTTTCTCAGTTTAATTTTTATTGTTGATTTTCAGTCCGTAAAAAGTGTTTCGTCGTTAAAGGGTTAAAGATTCTGTAGTTTTTGCTAGAAAAAATATTGAGCAAATTCCCATATGTTTCCCATATGTTTCTAGCGAGCCGAAAATTTTTTTTGAGTTTATTTGCTGTTTTCTGTCATTGTAGAATGAATTAGTAAAAAATACTAGTACAAAATGAAAGTTAATTTAATAACGAAGAGGCAACCGAAAACCATAAATTGGCAATCTACGTAGTTTTGGAGATATCTCGTGAAATGTGTACGAAAGCAGGGGAAAAATTACACTAAAACTGGTCGCATTTTTCAGAACTAATGTCGATTTATTCAGAGTGATATATGGTGTTATTCCAATATAAAATGAACATGCTTTTTTTAGCACTTTACTGTTGTCAAGTGTTTCTGCATTATCGACTTTTCTATGCGTTGGTTTCTGTCACGACTCTTTGGTGGTTCTAGAATACAGCGAGAACTGGGGAAAAGAGTCAAAACAGGAATTAACACAAGGGAAAAAACGATAATATGGATGCACTTGAGGACAGTTAAGTGCTAAAAAAACATGTTCATTTTTCATTAGAATAGCACTATAACTCCCTTTCTATCCATTGAAATATATTTTAGTTTAAATTAAATAAGTTTTCTTAAGTTATAAGCAAAGAAAAACTTCATTTGCTGGCTAATTCTTAGGAGAAATCTTTCTCCTGAACCTTTTTTTTTGGTAAATGACTGTTCTAAAGTGCTTCTGCTTTATCAACTTTTATGTATGTTAGTTCCTGTCTCGACTATTTTCCCAGTCCTCCTAGTAATGGTCCAAAAAAACCAAACAGTCGTGACAGGAACCAACATGAAGAAAAGTCGATTACGTAGAAATACTTGAGAACAGCCATGTAAAAAAATGTTTAGAGGAGAAAGATTTCATTGGAATAGCAAATGTCGAATTTCAGACATTCAGTTTTTTACACCCCTCTGGCGAAATTCGAACGCACAACTGCAAAAGTCGAGCCAGGGATCTCACCGCCAGAGATCTAACTGGACATATTAACGTTTAATGATATGTTTCATTCCCTTGCTAAAGCTGAAAGTTCGGTAAATTGGCACTGAAAAAGATAATGTGTCGTTCAGAGCGAGAGTGGATTATTTGATTAAAGAAATTCATATCCGATAGGCCTCTTTTGCTCTGAACATTTTCTCTACCATTAAATTTTGTTAGCAAGAAAGCTTAAAAAGTTTTCTTCACTGAATACCTTATTAGAACACGAACTATTCTTTTAAGGACCCTCCTGTTTTGTGACAAATATATTTAAATAATTTATTCTAGAGTTGATAGAACTTTATCAAACCTATGCTCAAATTTACGAGCGTCATCAGACAAACTGGCTACTGATTGTTATCTATTTACAATAGACTCTCGCTCAATCGGCTCTTTTTCAATCGGGCGAAAAATTTTGTTGACAATTTTCACGTTTAATTATGAAGCTAATTTGCTCAAATTCGCTGTAGTTCTTCCTATTTTATTGTGATTCTTTATAATTGAGCGCTTTTTGTGGAATTTACAATGACTTTGACGCCCAAATCTAACGATAATTTGGATGACATTTTGCCCCAAATGCCCAATTGAGAGAGAGTCTACTTTAATTAAATGATTGACCGATTAAAGCCAAAAATTTAACTATGAACAATACCAATTATCTTGTACACCACACCATTTTCTCTTCATCCGAGACACACTGCCCTCTTCTAAACTGAAAAATGAAATTATCTTCATTATTTGCCATCAGGACCATCAGAAAATTTATTGTTCGTTCAATTTACTAAAAAAAGGCAAATAATGTTTTGCAGATAGTGAAATAAAAAAGGATTGAAGGTTAAAACAAATGGATCACATAACCAAGATAGCAGTAAGTCAAGACACTTACCGCGATAATTTTGGGGATACAGCGTTCCTTCAAATAACTCCTACATTTCTTAAGTAAAGCAAAGTTTTTCATGTAAGCTTATCTACCTTTAATTAAGAAAACTCATTTATATTCTGAGAATGAATTGAATCATTAAAAAAATGAATTTTGTTAGCTTTTATGATGAGTGTCTCGGCTAATAATGAAAATTGATTTTAGCACTTTTCAACTTTTTAATTTATACAAGAAACATTCATTATAGGCCAGATTTTTTCAAAAACTTGTTAAAATGCATTATTTGATCATAGAATTTTTACGCCATAAAACAATTATTTAGAAACTTATTTATTGCTTTCATTTTAAGATCTCGTTCTCGATCATTTTCTTAAGTAACATCGATTATAAATGATAGGCAAGCCTTTAAGATTGCCTCAAAAACCTTTTTGTTTTGAAAGTTGAACATCGTCAATTTCACTTTAAAATAATTTATCGCAATATTAATGAAATAGATTTGAAAATTTATTATATATTCTTCAAATTTAAAGTTAAAATATCTAAATTGTATGAACGCACAAAAAATGTTCGTGAAATTTTGTCATTTGTTCGTTAATTTTTGTTTATCTGGAAACAAAAAAACGAACAATTTTACGAAATATTTTTTTCCTGTAAAGTTAAAAAATTTATTGCTTAATTTTACGCCAAGCGCACAATAACTTTTGTTTGTGAATATGTTTTTGACTTTTCTGTGAGAGTGAAAGAGATCTGAATCTAGTCATCTCAGTCACTCTAATGCCCAACGCACAATAACTTTTGTTTTGTAAACATGTTTTTAACATAATTTATTGAGAGTGAGTGAGATCTAGATCTAGTCATCTCGCTCTCTCTCATAGGAAATTTTGAAAACATATTTACAAACAAAAGTTATTGTGCGCTGAGCATAATGCCCAACGCACAATAACTTTTGTTTTGTAAACATGTTTTTGACAATTCAATGAGAGTGAATGAAACAGAAATCTAGTTATCTCGTTTTCTCTCATAGGAAATTTTGAAAACATATTTACAAACAAAAGTTATTGTGCGCTGAGCATAATGGCTAGAGCATAATAATTTTTGTTTTGTAAACATGTTTTTGACATTTCAGTGAGAGTGAGTGAGATCTAGATCTAGTCTTCTCGCTCACTCTCATAGGAAATTTTGAAAACATGTTTATAAACAAAAGTTATTGTGCGCTGGGCATAATACGCAATTTCGAAAACATATTTACAAAACAAAAGTTATTGTGCGTTGGACATTAATCAGTTCAAAACAATATTTTATAAAAAAAAATAAACTGCCTTTGAAATATACGGCTCTCTATTTGGAGTTCGGGCAGTAAGAACGTTTGTTATTGCCCGAAGCTTTCACCTCTAAAATGATCTTTATTTAAATAAAAATTGGTAAAGCAATTTTAAGAAATATTTATTTCATTGTGTGACATCTTAAATTGATTAATTGCTTTTTTGATGCAGTCCGAGCTTTAATTCTTAATAGGAAAATCCCCTTTGAACTCCTTGAAGTTTTGACATTTAAATCAAGCGCACAACTCATTTTTGGTTCTTTACATAAGGCTGCTTTTCATAGTCAAATCGTGGCTTATTTACAGATTTGGGAAAATAAAAAAATATGGTATTTTAAGTATATCCAAAAGTATTTACAGAAAAAAATAAATCTTACTTTGTAAGCAGCAAATATGGCGAAATTCATTTTTTTTGAGACAGAAAGAACTCTATATTACTTTCTATTTTCGAAATGCCATAATATTATAATCTTGTTTATAAATGAGAAATATTTAATAAATCAGCAATCATTTGACCCTTAAAATTGACCTCATGATTTTAGATAATAAAAGAGTCTCTATACGCATGAAGGACTAAATTTTCTATCGCTTTCTGTAGGAATTATCTTATCAAATGAGTGTTTAAAAAAAATAGAGTATTGCATTACGCAATACACTATTTGTAAGCATTTTTATTTAAGATCGTAGCTTAAGCTGTAGT
Source organism: Phlebotomus papatasi (assembly GCF_024763615.1). Taxonomy (NCBI): domain Eukaryota; kingdom Metazoa; phylum Arthropoda; class Insecta; order Diptera; family Psychodidae; genus Phlebotomus; species Phlebotomus papatasi. The sequence continues at coordinate 82,097,905 of NC_077222.1, forward strand.
TTTACTTATAATACCTCAAGAGAGTCAGCACGTTGCTAGTTGTGTTTATTGAGCCACGTTTTCTCATAAAAAAAATCGACTTAGCTGAGTTTAAAAGTTAAAACTTGTTGTTCAGAGTCAATTCAAGTATGTCACATGAGAGAGAGATAAACATTTACAGAATGCATAAATTTCATGAAATGTTGGATGCCTTAAGCAATAGTTGAATTGCAGCATGATCGACTAATCGATAAATTAGTCAGAGTCACTAATTAAGAGGATATATCGAAAGACATCAGAGTCATGAATCATGCTTTGGCGGAAAACATTCATTTTTTGCCAGCTTTTTTTTTCTTCTCCCCTCAAAATTAGACACAATGATCAAAGTAATAAATTCACCTTCTTTTTGAGGGGGGGAATTGCCCAAGATTGAGCTCTGAAAAAAGAAATAATTTTTTTTGGGCTTATTTCACGCGCGGTTCTCCCATGGAGCAAGAAATGCCTGAACAAAATGTTGGATATAATTTGCAATATGGATAAAATGAGTGATGAATTAATTGACATTTTATCTCTAATTTCTGTCAAATCTTATGAAATGTGATTAATCGCGATGGAGATTCATGAAATCCAATCTCTCAATCTTGTTAATGCAATAATTCAATGTTTTTTTTTCGGCACTGGACGGTGCTTTATGCTCTATGCCTATAATTTTTTTTGCGCTGAACCTGTTAGCGCGTACATGAAATGAAAATTGATGAAACAGACAAAATGTTGGTGCAATTGCGAATCAACATTGGAGAATATTAAACTTTTTTTCTGGTCATGCTGCTGCCTAAACAAAATTTTTGATATCTGTCTCTTTTTTTTTGTGTTTATCTTTCCGTCAAATCATTAGTGATTGCACGCAGGGAAAATAATGTGATTTGAAAGGAAGGTAATTTATTTTTGTATATCTATGAAATGAAAAGAAAAGTTAATTTTTGGTGGTACAAACAAATTTTGAAATATGCCTTGTTTTTCTCCTTCCTCATTTTCATGCTATTATTCTTCCATATCTGGGAAACTTGTTGCTCAGTCACTTACTTTTCATTTTACCTGCTCGAATTTAGAAAGAGAAAGAGATTGAAAAAGAGAGAAGAATATATAATTTATAGCTTTTGAGTTATATAAATTAATTTCTTCCGACCCCCCCCCCCCACCATTTTTTCAAGGAATCCTACTTTGCCTAAATCTTTTAGTTGCTATATTTTAAGGAAAAAATAACTTTAAGCAGTCTGTTGATTTGAGAATTAAACCTTAAAATTCGCGAATTTATAAATAACAAACAAGTGATACAATTTTTTAAAGTCGGAATAATTGGTCTCGTCTAATTCAAAGTCAAAATCAAGCCTAATAAGAAAGTAGGGAAGTTAAGCCGAATGGATAAACCTTATACGGTCTTCAGACCTAATAGCATCTACAGTAGACTCTCACTCAATCGGTTCTTTTTCAATCGGGCGAAAAATTTTGTTGACAATTTTCACGTTTAATTATGAAGCTAATTCGCTGTAGTTCTTCCTATTTTAACGTGATTATTTATAATTGTGCGGTTTTTGTGGAATTTACAAAGGCTTTGACGCCCAAATTTATCTATAATTTGGATGACATTTTGCCCCAAATGCCCAATTGAGAAAGAGTCTACTGTATACACTAGAAGCAATTTTCGTCAAAAATTGCTTTTAAAAAAAAATTACGTTTCTGCCTACAATCATATGGGAAGTTTTCTTTAAAAAAGAAGTATTTAAAAAAATTGCTTCTAGTGTAAGGAATCAAGGGTTTAGAATGGCTTAATTTATCTAATTTTGCATCAGTCAAGATTTTCAGAAAAAAATTTACATAAAAAGCTTTTTGTGGAATAAACCGTCCAGTCAGAAGATTACTTTACAGCCTAAATAGACTCAGGCTGATCTTCGAGATTATTAAGCTTGTAAAATATGGTTTTAGGGTAAAATGGAGTAATCTGGAACACTTGATATTTCCTCATTATTTCCGATGGGTAAAGAGAATAAGACTACGAAATAGAATGAAAAGAAAAATAAGAAATGGAACGGATTTTGTTTGTGGTATTTTTTTTTGCTTTTGAACATCTTAAAAAATGTGGAGAACCAAGTGGTAACTTATTTCCATTTTTTCTGACAAGGGTTTCTGGTTTCTCGGGTTTCGCGATGCAGAAATTGGGTTTCTCGGATTTCGCGATGCAAAGAGTGAGTTTCTCGGGTTTCGCGATGCAATTCTTGGGTTTCTCGGGTTTCGCGATGCAATTTTTGGGTTTCTAGGGTTTCGCGATGCAATTCTTGGGTTTCTTGGGTTTCGCGACGCAATTTTTGGGTTTCGCGATGCATTTTTTGGGTTTCTTCGGGTTTTGCGATGCAAAAAGTGGATTTCTCGGGTTTCGCGAAGCGTTTCTCGGGCAATTGACGAGGATTTCTCAATATGAGTTACCCCTTGTGGACAACTCAAAATTTCAAATTTTAAATGATTCTAAATTGCCCCATTTTACCCTAAAAAAACTGTTTACTCCTATGTTACATATCTGTGATTATGAGTCTACCACCGGCTTAGCGTTGGTACCCAACCTCCAGAACAAATCGGTGGAAAAACTCTTTCGCAGGTTGTTCTCGAAAATTTTCCTCAAGGATCTGCGTGAGTCTATTTAAGCCCTTACTTTTTACAAAATGGCTGTGAAATGAATTATAATGGCTCCGGCACACCTTTTAGATCAGGAAAATTTCATGAAGTCAAAATTCGAATCCTTTTCTTTCTCACATGCTTTGCATATGTCTATCTCATTCTCTCGCACTCTTCTTCTTCTTTTAAACATCACACCAAATTCAATTTAGCTCAATCTAATTTGGTATTTGGTAGGAATGAGATGGTCATATGCAAAACACGTGAGAAAGGGATTCGAATTTCAACTTCATGGAATTTTCCTGATCTAAAAGCTGTGCCGAAGCCATAAATGTCTAAAAGTAGAATATTCTTATAAAAAGCAAAATTAAAAAGTCATTAGCCATCTTGGCATACTTGTTTCACTTTAGAAAAGTTTTCGATCACTTTTGCTAATTTACTGACTTAATACTTTTGTTCCCAGATAAAAGAATGTGTTAAAATCGTATCCAAAACGGTCTGAAAAATTGGAAAAATTATAGTAAAGTGAATTTCAAAGGTAAAAGGAATGCACTACCGTACTTAGAATTCATATTAACGCGTAATTGTTTGATTTTTTGCATACAAAAAATATTTCATAAAATTGTTTGGAAATGTTTGTGAATTCCTACTGGAGACTTACAAAATGCTCATAAATCGTATAGCCCACTAAAAATGTTCGTAAATGTTTGTACTTTTTCTCAAACATTGTTCGTAACATGATCACTTAGTGAGCATCTTTTGTTCTTTTATAAACATTTGTTCGTAAATGTTCGTGTCTAAACGGTAAGATATATAAACTCAATGTTTGTAGTGACCCGTGTCTTTGAAACGGAAATACGCTGGATTCATTATATTCTATTTCCCAGCTCTCTTCTAAATCCAAGTCCTTTTAAATTTATTTCAAATAGCAATTCCTACGATTTATTTCGTTTTTGAAAATATTTCGGAAATGATCCAAATGGGATATTTTTCCTTTTATCTTCATTATATTGATTATACTTATGATCGGAAAGATACTCGATTTTAAATTTTTCAATGATAAGGTCTTAATTATAGTATAGTTTTTTCAAATGATAAAGATATTTCTTCGAATATTATTCGTTCGCCGCCGGCTCAGCGTAAGTGATCAGCTTCTAAAGCAAATTAGCGGAAACACATTAACTGCGCATTTTTGTTGTGTTTGCAGTATTGCATGTCACATGTTTGATGTATAAACATTTGTGGTGGAAAACCTAATGCAAATACGCAGAGATGTAAAGTGCACTTTTTGTAGAGTTATGTTATTGCCCAAACGATTTGGTAAAAGGTTGGTTTCATGAAAAAGCATTGAAATTTTTAAATAGACTACATGTTTCCCAACTGACAATAAATCGAAAAAGTGTCAGTTTAGGGTAAGTGTGCCAAATTCCGGCCAGCTTGCTATTTCGGCCACCTTTTTTGTTCCTCTAATTTCCATGAACTTTTAGATTTAACGTATTCTAAAGATTATGCAATGCAAAAGAATAACAAAAAATGTAGCTTCGACAAACGAGATATCGTGAAAAAGACATAGGAAATTCCCGAAGGGCAAGAAACTATGAAAATGAAGGTGGCCGAAATAGGACACCAAAGCTATATCTATATTTTTATTCATTTTAAAATGTATTAAGAATGATTTTAGAGTAAGTAAAGACGGTAAACTCTTTACAAGGTTCCAAGCAACACTCTTTCAGAAGAAAGAATAAAAAAATCAATTTGTATTTAAAATATTACATTTCAAACTTGAGACTTTGACGTTTGCATGCAACTATGCCGAAATTTGGCACACTTACCCTACCTCTAGAAAATTTAAACTTGATATTTTGATGAAAACGATAAATAAACTGGTATACGGTGGAGTGAGCTCTTTTAAAATAATAATAATGCTGGCACAACACCCTATAAGAAAACTAGGCCTTCTCGTAAGCGGAATTTATGTAGAATAAAATGCAGCGATCAGTTCACTGGATGCAATTCGAACAACTTTGATCCAGGGAAAGTTCCTGGTAACCAGAAGGGGATTCGAACTCGAGATACTTCACTTGACTCATTGACTGTCTCATGAAATCTATTATTTTTTTTAAAAAAAATACACTAAAACAAGGAATTTCGAAAAAAAACATTGTGTTTATTAAAATATCAAAACAAAAATCAAGATTTTTTTCTAAGTAAACATTTTAATTTAACAAGAACGTTAACATTTACAAAGTTGTGGAAGCGTAAACTAGCCAAAAGTGTTTGGTCCACCCTAAACAGGAAAAATCAAGTACTCCTGAATTACGAGTACTCCACGGATATTCTTTCGTCTTTGTTTTTTTTTTTCTTTTTAAATTAAATCTTATTTTTAAAGTCGGATGATAGTTCAAGAGTAATACCGGGGTATTTGTATGAGGTTGGTGAGGCGACTCGTTGCGCGCGCTCGGGCACGCTTCAAAAGCAGCAGCATTTTGTGCAGCAACAACAACAGCAACATAATCACAATAATAATAATAATAATAAAAGACAGAAACACAAAAACCTTGGAAAAAGTGAAAACGGTAAATTATCGAGTCGCGAAAACGTTATGAAACTCTCAATGTGGCCGCTGCTGCACAATCAACTCATTTTTTTTTTACTCTCTTTCTCTTTCACTCATCATTTGTGTGTCATCTCTGTCTCAGTATTTCCTTCTCTGTCTTACACTATTATGTGGTGCGATTAAAGAAAGCAAAAGTCTATAAAAATTTCCCCCCTTTTTTCCCATCTTACACCACACTCTACGAATGCCCTCTAGGTGTTTTACGCAAAAAGAAGAAATATATAAAAAAAAAAGAAAGAAAAATAAAAGAAAAATGATGATACACTCAAGGTGTGTGAGTGAGAGAGGTCGAAGAAGTGAAAGTAAAATGTTGGAGACAAGTTGCAATTTTTACTTTCATTCTCCGCATCTCATTGAAAATGAATTTTGAGAAGAGATTATGTGTACGAGCGTGAGTGAGATGCACTGAACCCAGACGGATGATTGCAATTAATTTTTCTCACAGCAGAGGGTATAATCTCTCCATATACTTTTGTGCCGCAAGCCAACGTGTATTAAATCACGTAATTAATTATCTTCGATACATATACTCGTTTTTTTTAGCTGGTGATTTATTTCAATTCCACTTCTGTTGATGCTGTTTTCATTTTATAATGCACAGACTATGTTAAAGATATGGGTTTGGGCTGATAATTCCAAAATTGCTTAGAAAATGGCTATATTTTCATGATTGTTGCTAAAAATATATTTAAAGTCAAAAATACAGGTTCATAAAGTGCACGGAAATTTTGTATCATTTTTGCCAATTTTGGTGGAAACAGATTAACATAACAGTCTGACACAGAATAGGGAATTTAACGCATTGAAACAGGTACAACATTACTATGTTATCCTAAATCCTTATGGCCCAGCGCACAATAAATTTTGTTTTGTAAATGTGTTTTTGACATTTCAATAAGAGTGAATGAAACAGAGAACTAGTCATCTCGCTCTCTCTTATAGGAAATTTTGAAAACATGTTTACAAACAAAAGTTATTGTGCGTTGGTCATTATTGAAACGGGTTTATGCCCAACGGACAATAACTGTTGTTTGTAAATATGTTTTCAAAATTGCCTATGATAGTGAGCGAGACGACCTGATATAGATCTCACTTGCTCTCATTTAAATGTCAAAAACACATTTACAAAACCGGACTTATTGTGCATCAGACATTAGCCAAGTTCTTAAACGTAAATCTGGTAGATTATTTGTTCTTTATATCTAACCTTACAACATTTTTTTTCAAGAATCTTGCTTGGTAATTAGAAAAGTTATACTATAATGACTTAACCTTAACTTTGAAGCCGCCTACTAGACTTAGTTTAAGTACCAACGAATTGATTTACATTAAACTTACGATCTTAGAAAATATCAGTGAAATATGTGATAGAGCATTCGTTCCATGATGCAAGTTTCTTGGGTTCAAATCTCTTTGTTGTCACGAATATTCTGTTGACATTAAATGAAATAAAAATATGCCTTGTTGCAGATTCGAATTAGAAAAGAGTACTAAATGTGAGGGGTCAGCCATTGTTTAGTTTAGTGTTGCCATAGCAGAAATGAAATGTAATTTTGTGAAAGAGATTCCGAGGACGAACACGGCATTTAGAATCTGCGAAAATCTATTGAAAACCTGAAAGTAGGAAACAAGGAAAATAGGGTTTATGAAAACTTAAAGATTGTTATATTTACAGGGAAATTTATATTTAAAGGAAAGCAAGAATTTATGGAGATTTAAAGAGGGCAAGTTGACTGCTCATAGATAATCAGGGCTGACTCCCTCTTTTCAGATCTTTAATCACTCATACAGTAGAGACATTGAAATTATCGCATTAGAAGAATTTGAGTTTATTAAATAAAGAATATTCCAATGGAAGAATTTGACAACAACATGCCTTATGGCAGAGAACAGGCCATGTTTTTGGAAAACGGTCTTGCCGAGATTAAGTCCGCTATTTTAAATGGTGGCCAATAAACAAACATATGTAGGGTAAATTGGATTACCCTAGAGAAGGACATCCTAGTCCGAGAAAATTCAACATTGGCTTGTATTTCTCGAACGAGGGTATTCGTGATGTAATTGATAAGAGCGTTCGGCACTTGGACAGTCTGGCCCCCGACTCGACTGTCATAGTTGTACAAACATGACAGTTGAAGCTCGAATAGGCTACAATCCGCTTCTTGAATGATTGAGTGATTTCTATGTTCTTTAGTTTTGCATACTTCCAGGTAAAAGGCTTCCCATTAATTCGATTTGCGTACCTCTCATTTGTCGTTGCAAATTTTGAATGAGCTTCAATAAACGTTGTACAAAAAATGGAAAATCGTCCCTCTATCTTTTTGAGGTTATGACCATCATAACCTCATATTTTTATTAAGAAACGGTGACTATTGTATGATATGTATGAGGAAATGAGCATAAATCATCCTCTATATAAAAAAAACTATTAGAATAAGACATTGACAAGTTATAGTGAAAAAATGCAAGAGGGGACTATATGAAAATTTTCTTTATCGCGCAATAAATAACTACAAGTTTAGAAAAGTTAAGTTATCTACGGTTTATGTCATTAAAAAATTAATATTAATATCACTCTATGTTTATGTTTAGTTAATGTGTGAGGTTCTATGCTACAGCGATCTTCAGTGATAAAATTACTATGACGTTCTAACATAACCTAATTTTACTATGACATGTCACTGTTGTTAAAATAAAGGATACTTATGAATAACATAGCTCTTCCAAGTTTTACAAATAAAAAGATTACAATCGAAGTATTTTATAAAAATAAGTTAGGTTACTTAAAACATGACTTAAAAGCTGAGCGAGCGTTATATTTCTAATATCTATAAGAAAAAAACATATATCGAAAATTTATGTCACGTGACTGTTTGAGGTTGGAATCGTCGTATTTAAATTTCAGTAGAGTATAATGTCAGATTTATGCTTATGATACAATCTCTGTTCTATCACAGAAATTCTATGTTAATCTGTTTTCATGCTAAGATTGAAAATTTCATTTTTAAAATAAGATTTGAGAAATTTCCATTGATTTATCTTTACGGGTTGCTAACTAGTCAAAAGATAAGGATAATTACACTTAATCGCACCAATCCCCAAACAAAACGTATATTATTATTTTTGTATATTTTCTTGGATAGAAAAAGAGATATTCGTCCGAAATGCTTACGTCAATATATTTTTAGCGCTGATTATGCCTTAGAATTTTCAATTGTCTTAATTGTGCAAATTTCCATTTTAGTGTCTGATTTAATTACACGTGGTGTGCTTTTTGAGATTTTTCCATTGATGAATTGGCGACTTTTTTTTCAATGCCCCTATTGAATTTGAAATACTTGAGAAACTCCTCAAGAGTTCCCATTTTTTTATACTTATCCAATGGGAGATTGAGAGAAGATATCTTAACTGAGTGTATAATTAATTCCCATGCGATAAGATTACAAGTGTTTTGTAGTGTAAAGATCCTTATCAATGATTCACCTGTTGTTAAATCCAAAAAAATCCAACGTAATTGAATTTCTTTTCATCAATTTTCAAGCAGTATTAATTTCGTGCAAAATTGACTCGTTTGACCTCTTGAAATTTCATTCATAATTTTATTAGTACTCTTTATTGATACTAAATATTTAGTAGTGAATTATATTTACAAGTTTTATAACACGGATGATTCATATTTTGAGTCACACAGATTTCAGATTTTCTTCTGAAATGGAGTAAAATCTTTGAGAAATGTTGACTGCACAAAATTATAAGTATTTGTTGTACATTTTGAGGGCTGTTTCTATACCACCCAAGAATGGGCACTTTGTGATAAGGAACATTCGCCTAGAGTGGAATTTTTCGATAAGACATACACCGATCCTGTTACAAAATTTGATGCAAATCTTATTTGAAAGTTCAAATATTTGAGAAAGACGGGAGAAAGAATACATGATGAATACGAATGGAAAGTTTACAGCACTTTATTGTTTGAAGAATTGGAGGTAAAAGTGTTTCTAAATTCTCAAATGTTCCAAAAGAAATACCACAAAGCATTCAGAATAGTTTTTTTTTTCACCATGAGTTGTTTTTTACGTCGTTTTAACAGAAACGCCAAAAAGCCTATATGTAAAAATTCCATTTCTAATTCTGAATCATCTCTCGAGCAGAAATCTACCTAAACGTGTTAATCATGGTTTTTTTTCTGAGCCTAATGGAAAAGAATGTTTATACGGAAATTATCTAAATTCGTTTATTTAAAGTACTGATTTAGGCAATGTGATGACTTCTCAAAGTTAACTTACAACAATTTGCAAAGTTTGCAAATTAGTTTAAATTTCTATAGTTCTATTCATACTTATGAATTATTTATAATTCCAAAGTTTATTAAAAATATGAATATTTTTACCATAGATTCGTAAAAACAATAAACATAAATATTTACATTGTTATTTTACAAATAAACCAAGACCGGCAAAGTCTTCTTAATTTCATCGAGTCTGTCGATTAAGCATAATGAGGGTTACAGACTGGAGTTTGTAACCCGTATCTGAATTTATCGAAGTCTTAAATTACAAGAAATGTTATTGGTTTTTCAAAATTTAATGCAAAGTGTTCCCTCTGCGTTTAAATTTTGACATCTTGTTTGATAAGAAATTAGAGAATTCAAGGCATAGGGTAAGACAGTCTTCAGACTAGAGGTTTAGCCTAGTTCCAGAACGTCTCAAAATCTTAAAGAACAACCAATTAATTTGGTTCGTTTGGGTTTCAGTGCAATTCCAAGTCAAAATTTTATGAAAAATCTTGATTGATAAGAAGTTAGAGAGAGTTAGGTCATTCGGGGACAACCCTCTACATCACTAGAGTTGTCCCCGAATGACCAAAGAGTGTCAGGTGCATCCGTTGAGATCTTTTGTGAACATCCTAGAACCTTCCCACAAATGCAAAACGTCCCCTACCCAACGAAACCCACAGATCTCTGACAACACTCGATCACTGAGGAAGACACGGAGCGTGTCGAAAGCTATGAAGAAGAGGTAGTTTTTGATCCTGGGTTGAAAACTCCACAAACCGTGTTGCCGCATCCGGACGGAATTTCCCTCTCCGAAAACACATCTAAATCAAGAAAGTGATCAAACTACTTACAATTCCATATAATGTGAAATGTAGAACTTCTACTTTTTGAAATAAGGACGTATCGAGGAAAGTGCAGGAAGGGGCCGTTGTCCCGTACACGAAAAAAATTTTAAAAAAAAGCCAATGATAAAATTAATTGAAGAATACTAAATTTTAGCTTACCAGGTGCATTTTCACCGAGGAAATGTTTGAAATGTTTTTGTTTAATCTTATAAGCTTTCCAAAAACCCAAATACATTGGGTACATAGGGCAGAAAATATTCACACCTCCGCCGAAAATCTGCCGAGAAATCTGTAGATATTCCTACGAATTTTATTTGGGCTTGGGACAAAATTCATCAGAAATTTTTGCAGATTTTCTGACGAATCCTGGTGTATACTCTGACGAATTTCTGTAGATATTTTGCAGATTTTCTGTAGATTTTTTTCTACATTCCAGACTTTCCAGACAGCTGTGTCTGAAAAGATGGAATATTTTTCATTGAATTTTGTTTTCAAAATTCAATAGAGTTATTCTTGGTGATATCACAGTGTTTATATAAAATAAAGAATTCTGCGAAGCCGTGTTATAAGTAGAGAATAGTTAAGTGAAAACTTTTAGCAGAGTGTCGACCTAAAATTTCGTGTTTCTGTATCATTCCATGGGCGATTTTTAAGAAATTTGTATTTTTGCTTGAATCTTTTTACTTATCTAATATGTTTGATCGGTAATGCTTGTTAAACAGAGCATACCAATTTCTTTGTAACTTCTACAGTTTCTTGATAAATCAACAATATTTTTGTTGAGACAATGAAGACTATGCTGATTTCCTATGCAGAAATTCTGCCGAAAATCTGCAGATTTTCGGAAGAATTTCTGCCGAACATCTACAGAATTTCTCTAAATGTACTAGAATATACCGTTACAATTCAAAAAACCTCCGAGTAAAATCGGCAGGTAGAGCAATGATTTGACGGAGACTCTTTCACGCTGAGTTTTTACAACGCAATTTAAATTCAAATTATACCTAAAATGTAGCGGTCTTTGTGTTAATACATCCTAAAATGAATAAATATTTAAAAGCAAAATGAATTCATTGACTATTCGAAGATTACATACATAATTTTAATTAATTTATTTGCATGGCCAAAATTACACTCAAAGTGGCCGAAATTAGAAGCCAGCCGAAATTTGGCACACTTCCCCTAATTCCTGATCCATGTAAAAGGGAATAGAGAAAAAAGAGAAAAATAATAGGGAAAGTGTGCCAAATTCCGGCATAGTTGCATGCAAGCGTCAAAGTCTTAAGTTTGTAATGGAATATTTTAAATGCAAATTGATTTTTTTATTCTTTCTTTTGTAAGAGTGTTGCTTGGAACCTTGTAAAGAGTTTACCGTCTTTATTTACTCTAAAATCATTCTTAATACATTTTAAAATGAATAAAAATGTAGACATAGCTTTAGTGCCCTATTTCGGCCACCTTTCATTCTCAGAGTTCCTTGCCCTTAATTCTTCCAATATCTTTTTCACGTCATCTCGTTTGTCCAAGCTACATTTTTTGTTATTCTTTTGCATTGTATAATCTCTAGAGTACGTAAAATCTAAAAGTTCATGGAAATTCGACGAACAAAAAAGGTGGCCGAAATTGCAAGCTGGCCGGAATTTGGCACACTTACCCTAAGAGTTTTAATATTTATTTCGTTTAAATGAGTTGCTAGAAGTATTAACTCGTGTTTAATGAATCATACTAAATCACGTGTGCTTTCTTTCATAATTTTCCAGATACAAGACTGAACTCTGTCGACCATTCGAGGAGGCGGGCGAGTGTAAATACGGTGATAAGTGCCAATTTGCTCATGGGATGTATGAATTGAGAAATCTGCAGCGCCATCCCAAGTACAAGACGGAACTCTGTCGAACGTTCCACAGTGTGGGCTATTGTCCATATGGACCGCGATGTCACTTTGTGCACAATGCCGAGGAGGCGCGTCTTGGTATGCAGAATCAGCAGAATGCAGCCGCAGCGGCTCAGCAACAGCAACAACAGCAGCAGCAGCAGCAGCAGCAGCAGCAACAGCGTCTCGTTTTGCTGAACAGAGGTGCAGCGATGGCAGCAGCGGCGGCTGCTGGACAGTTGGGTGGTGCTCTGCCCCTAAGTCCGGCCCTCAGCATGTCCACGGGTAGTGATCGTGCCAGTCCCACTGGATCTCTGTCACCCACAAACAGTGTCCCGAGTTTCTTTGGGGCTGGTGAGGTGACAACCTCGCCGGCAGTCGATGGTGCTCTGATGGCTCATGCTATCTTCCCACCAGGCGGCTTTATGGCTCCACCACCACCCCAACCGCCATCCCTAAGTCCGCCCCAGAGTCCGCGTGAATTGAGCCCAGTGGCTACTCCACCGCCTACTGAGATGGAAACGCGTCTTCCTGTGTTCAATCGTCTCAGTTCTACCATTGATTCCCTCAACAATCTCGCCATCTAAAGAAGGGTGGATTTGGAACAGGAGGAGATACCATGAGCAGCAGCGCCAACAAAGCCAGGCAAGTTATCTCAGTCAAAAGTGATTTTATTTTCGCAAAAAAAAAAAAAAAACAAAAAACAAACATTCAATCCTCCGATAACACGTGAAAAAAAATATTGAGAAAATTACTAGAAATTGTCCGATTTTTCTTGCATTCGAAATCATTTGATTTTCTTTGCAGAATTTTCCCCATTTCTTCTCAAATTATTTTCTTTTTCAAAATGTGCTCGATGAAATGATTTACTATTTTTTTTGTGTTTGAATCAAATATTTTGGAGAAAGTTTTTTTGAGCGAGATATGAAACGCAAAAGCAACAGTGAATTCTGATGAAAAAAAATTATAAGGAAGAAAATTAGGATAGAAATGAATGAGAAAGAGCGTAAATTATTTTAATTATTACATATATAAGTCAATTAATTTATTTTGTGCTATTTTCAAAATATTTACTTTTTTTTACTATTACTTTCTAATCACAATTTGTCTTTTTTCATTTACAAAAAAAAAATGCGAGAGAAAGGAAATGAATGGGAAAAAAATCGAAAGAGAATGAATCAATGTGAATATGATTCTATTATTATTATTTTTTTCTATATAAATATTTAAATGAAGAAAAAAAGAAACTAAAATTTGGTATCACCCAATTGTGCCTTATTTGAATGATTAGAATTTTTGAAAGGGAGAAAAAACAATAAAAAATGGGAGAATAACCTCTGTTTTATGAGAAAGAATTATTTATCCCAATTTTTGTTGTTGATTTTGCAACCAATGTTCTCGTTTCTCTAATGAATGTAATAAAGCTTTTTTGTCGTAAGTTTATAGGACGCAGAGATGAAAAAAGAACAAAAATTTTAAGAAGATAAATGAAGAAAAAAAACAATAAATCAGATAATAAACCATGAAGATTTTTTTATACTATCAAATTATTTATGTAAATAGAAAAGGGATTCCAGGTATATTAAAGATTTATAATATAGTAATTTAAAAGAAAACAAAAATCAGAGAATAGTACGATGAGACGGAAAAAATTAAAAAAGATACAAATAATTTTATATCTAATAATTATGGTGATGTTTTTTTTTTTAAATAATTTACACGAAAAAGATGAATATGAAAATAATTATTTTATCTGTATAATGTAATTTATATTAGTTTGTAGAATTTTCCATATAAACACTTATACTTTTTTCTTAATTTTGACGTGTTTTATTTTCCTCCTTCAACTCTTTTATCTTTCTACTCTGAATAAACGTTCGAATGTAGAATCTCATTTTAGTGGAAATTGCATGAGTCGAATGGGAAATATTGCATTTGATTGGAATGTACAAAACAATATAGTTATTGGGAAGTTAGGTGAAGATTCTAGCAAACTGCTCGAATTTTCAGGATAAAAGCTTCGTATTTGAAACATAGTGCTTTATATGTCCATCTCACTCAGACAAGCTTGAGTAAGAAGAGTTCAGATATAGCAACTGCCAATATGGCTATCAATATGCACAGTTGGCATAAAACAGAAGAAGAAGAAGGAGCTTTTTCTAGAACTCTTCCGGTTTATCTAATCTAACCTTTTTCTAGCAGTTTGCATAAATATCCAAGATAGAACTTTCAAATACTACGATAAAAAAACACATAAGAAAATGAATAATTTCTGTACCATGGAGACAATGCACATTCTCCTATTTTCCACAAGGAAATTACCAGCAAATTGTGGAAAATTTCACCTTGAATTCCGTGAAATTCGAGTGGAAATTTCCACAACTGCGAATTCTCTTTTAAATCAGAGTCATCTGCTAATGTTCGAAAAACTGCTACAATACGTTCGAATATTATAAAAATTGGTATTTCTATCAAGATCTCTACACGGGGAAAAATTTACGAAGTCGTTTAGCATTTTGAAGGCATACATAGCGTTTTACAGCCTGTGCAGAAGCCTTTTGAAGGAATTCATTAACCTTCCAAATATAGTTTTTTTTTTAAATCCATGTTTGCGTATTTCTTAAAACTTTTAAAACACTATATTTGTCTCTTTCCTTTTCAATATGCGTCATCTTAATGTTCGACAAACTGCTAGAAAGCGTTTTAATATTTCTAAAAATTGGTATTGTCTATCAAGGGCTCTAACAAAGTGAGAAATTTACAACATATTTAGCACTTTGCAGACATATTTTACAACCTTTTTGAAGGAATTCAATAGTCGTCTATGCTAAAAGTTTAGTATTTTTTCTAATATTCATTTTAAACAGAAACGACAGATGAAAATAGAGTTTATTAAACTATTTCCGATATTGAGAAAAACAATTGTATGTTAAAACTGTTAAAACGTATACATACCTGTTTCTTTTTCAAGTAGTTCTACTAATATTCAAAAACTGCTAGAATGCGTTCTAATATCTTAAATTGTAATTTCAATTAAGGTTTCTTCACAGTGATATAAATAACGACAAAATTAGCACTTTGAAGGATATCGTCTACACGGGTGTATGTTAGATCCATCAAAATGGTACATTTTGACGTAAATTTCATACAGTAGTTTCCTTTAAAAAGTGAATGGTTTAATTTTGCCAAAATGTTTGGAGGAATGGAATAGTCTTCCCTGAAAGTTTTCATGTTAAAAATTTAGTATTCTTTTATGATTTATTTTCGACTAAAGGGATTTTGAGAAATTTCTCGCTCTTTTAGACGGAAACTAATAGTTTTTAACTCTTTCGCGTCCATAGGGTCATATATGACCCGGGGAAAAAAGTTTCTTTTTGGCTATTTACATTAATTGAAATCTAACTGGAGTCTTGAGAAAATGAGCCAAGAATCTTACATCCTTCTATTATGATGTCGTGCACAAACCGATAGATTTCAATTAATGTAAATACCCAAAAAAAAACTTTTTCCCCGAGTCATGACATTACCCTATGGACGCGAAAGAGTTAAACTATTTCTAATATATAAAAAACTTTCATCAATTGAACTTGTTTTTATAACAAATAATAAAGAAGAAAACTGCAGCCACATAAGCGCAAAGTGCGTTGACATTATTGGAATCGCACTGTAGGTATTTCTTTCTTTTCTAGTAACGTTAATTTGTGTTTAGGAAAGTGTTTTGCTTTCACATTGTCTTCTCTTAATAAAAAAAGAGTCCAACTGGTCACACTAATGTAATGCTCATAATTCTAGCAGTTTTGAACCAATGATGTCTTGTTTGCATTAAAATCTTCTAGCATACTTGCATTTTTTTGGAAATATTTTTGCTAATTTTAGTCTGTTTTTTCCGATTTGTTGATTCCGGTCTACTTTTGCAAATTCGTTGCGAAAATGTCAAAACTACTAGAATTTGAGTTATCCGATGCATATTTGTTTGTACGTATTTTTTAACTTTGCGGACGATTTAGTTATTGGGATGTTATGAGTAAAGTTATAGTGCTCATCATTCTAGCAGTTTTGAAACAAAGGCGTCTTATCTGCTGAACAATTCCAGCAATTTACTGGAAATTATCCAGAAATATTTTTACTATTCAATTTTTGATTTCTAATTTGCGAACGCTGAAGATGTTTCCAGTAAAAAATTGTGATGCTTATTATTCCAGCAGTTTTGAGCCAACGGCGTTATATCTGCACAACAATTCTAGCAAATTAGATTCATTGTTTCGGAAATATTTTTAATATTGATTTTTTAGTTTGCTTTCTATTCTATTGTCAATTATGTTTCAGTTTTACAAAATACTTGCGAAAAATGTCACAACACAATTACTTGAATTGAAGTTATCCGATGTATCTTTGTACGCAGCTTTCAATTTTGCGGATGTTTAGCTATAAAGATGAAGCTATCAGTAAAATTGTAACGATCGTCACTGTAGCAGTTTCGAACCAAAGGCATTTTATCTGAATAAAACTTCTAACAAATGTCAAAAATAATATAAATAGAGTTCTTTGATACATCTTTGTAGGTATCTTTGAACTTTGTGGTCGTTTATCTATGAGAATTATAAGAGTAAAATTGTGTACCGATCATTCTAGCAGTTTCAATCCAACGGGTTTTTATCTGCACAACCATTTTAGCAAATTAAATTCACTGTTTCGGAAATATTTTTACTATTGATTTTTTAGACTGCTTTCTATTCTATTTTCAATTCTATAAATTCAATAAAACTTTTAACAAATTAATTGATTTTTTCCGGAAATATTTTTACCATTCATTTTTTAGACTACTTTTCTATTATTAATTCTGTTCTTTTTTGCGAAATAGTTGTAAAAATGTCGAAAGTAATAGAAATAGAATTGTCTGATACATTTTTGTCCGTAAATTTGAACTTTGTGGTCGTTTATCTATGAGAATTTTAAGAGTAAAATTGTCGTGTACCTATCATTCTAGCAGTTTCAATCCAACGGTTTTTTATCTGCACAATAATTTTAGCAAATTATTTGAATTATTCCGGAAATTCTTTAAGTAATTAACTTTGCGAAGTAGCTCTGAAAATGTCAAAACTACTAGAATTGGGGTTGCCCGATGCATCAAACCCTCAATACCCTACATTTTGTTCATTCATATTTTGGGATATGTACTGTACATTCGATTTACGCATTTTGAAGCAATATGAGATACTACAGGCGATTGTAAAATTTTTCTAATCATAAAAATTGGGAAAAAACAGTGAATTTTTTGGCTGTGTTTTTCGTGTGTTTTTCGAAGCTCAAGAAGAAATTGAAATTAAACTGAGATAATTCCTCTTCTATCTTTTTTTTTGTATTTTATTGCCACAATATTTTTTCCCAATTCCTTCTTATTGCCTTTTTATGATGCTTTATGAGAGCTTGGAAGTGGCATTTTCTGCGAGAAAAAATTCTTGTTTCACATTGTTTTGGATGTTTATTTCTTTCAATAGTTCAAAGTTGAATCAAATTGATTTTTTTGAATGAATAAATCATCGAAAAACAATTGCGACTAAAGTGAAAAGAGGAATTTTGTTGCAAAAAACTGTTCCAAAGTTCGCAAGAGCCTGTCTTCAAATTCTTTATGCTTTTTTCCGAGTAAGAACTTTAATTAACTTCAAAGAAGAAGAAATATATGGTATTTCTGAAATTAATAGTGAAACAAATAAGAAAAAGAGTTATCGAAGGGGCCATTAATATGCAATTCGTATGTGTTACAACAAGAAAAAAAAAGAAAAAATATATATTTAAAAAAATAAGATGAAAATTGTAAATTTTAAGTTTTTTCTTGTATTTTTTTTCAAAATGTACATTCTTTTAAATATATTCTATAATGCAAAGATTTCAATTTACACATTATTTATGATTTTTTTTTTATTTAAGAAATATTCTAATGATATACAAAAAAGATAATTTCGCCAATTTTATTTACATTTTTTCTTTATTCTTTTATTTTCTATTTGCTTTAATTATCATGTTTTTTTTGTGTTTTAATTGAAGAAAAAATCTTTTGAAAGATTCACTTTTCGAATTGCAATATTCAAAGAAAAAAATTAATTTAGTGAAACAGTAAATCAGGTATATGAGAAATATTATAAATATTATTGAAAAATGAATCATTTTTAATTAGATGAAGTAATAAAAAAAAAGACAAATTTTATTTTACAAGAGATAAGTAAGAAAATGAGAGAAAAAATCAAATGTCTTCCGTAAAGTGAATTTGATGAGATGAAGAAAAAATATAATTTATATTTTTTACTTTAAAAACATTTTTGCTAGCTGCCTTTAAAAACAAAATAAGAAGAAATAGAAGAAAATACGACGATTTGGAAATAAAAAGAAACATTAAATATCTTTAAAAAAAACGGGAAATAAATTATCGTTAGAGAAGAAATTAAAGTGAAATAATTATTATTTATTTTTTTCAACTAATGACAAATATAATTTAATTATTTTATCAATTCACCCTTTATTTTACTATTAATTATATTTTTTATTTAAAAAAAAACTGGCATATTGCATAATTTTTCTATGGTGTTCAAAAAATTGTCGCACATGAACAATTTAACAAAAAAAGAAGATAGTAACATATTGATTTTCTGCATTACATTTTATCTCAAAGACTTTCCATTCAACATTCCAGGATTTTTTTGACCAACCCTCCGTACGTTGAAATAAATTAATAAAAAAAGAAAAGAAAATAATCCGAAAATATTTGGGATATTCCTTTTTTTCTTTTATTTTTGAATAAAATGTGAGAAAAACAATATTTGGAAATGCACTGAAAAATACAACTTTAAAAAACCTGAAATGTGTGACAATTTTTTTTTAATATAAAATCTTATTTATTTATATTTAAAAAAAGAAATATGATAAATTTATTTTTTGTATATTTGTATTTTGTAGTTTCTCCCTCTTCACACCTATTTCCTGCATAAAACTTTCTATTTATTTTTCTCTCACTCGTTTTTCACGTAGAGGGAAAAGAAATTATCATTAAAGAAAATTTGATTTAAAAAAATCCATATGCATCGTTTTTTTTAAATATTCTATTCAAAACAAAGTAAAAAAAAACAGCAAATACGCATAACTATATATTATCTGTAATTTTTTTTAGATGATAATAATTATTTTATTATTTATATGTCTGAAAGGATGAGAAACAATTTATTTCTTATTTTGTAATATCTTTTTTTATACTATTCTGCAAAAAAATAAAATTATTTAGAAAGCAAAAATACAGCAAGAATAAGAGGAGTAAATTTTTGTCCTAAAAAAATATTATTAAAAATAAAACACAAAAAACAATTATTTAATAATTTATTTCGCAACACTTATATTACAACTTTTATAATGATTGATATGAAATATATGAATGAAAGTGAGGAAAAAAAACAAATAATGAAATATTGATGATATCTCAAAGAAAAAAAACCAACTGATTTTTTATTGAAATATTATATTCGCAAGAAAACTACACGAGAAAATCGTAAATAAAAATTTAATAAAAAGAAAGAATTACCACCAGTTTTACTTCAGCGATGCTTTTTTTGTGATAAGAGACGCTACTTGTCTCAGGGACGTTTTGGCAGAAAGTTTCCGAGGTCTGGAGCGATTTATGGTTCTCTGTGTGTTTTTTCTGCATTTCTTTGTTGTGACATTGTTTGCTTTCTGTGGTGACTTCCGAGTCACTGATACCGGAAGAATCTTGAAAAATGCCGAGGAAGTGAATTGGTTTCTCTTTCGTGCACGCTATCCGGATGAGGTAATGCAAAAGCTCTTGTTTGTACAATTGCTCTTTTTTTTACGTAAGTATTCTGAAAGCAATGAGTCTTTTTTCGACTATAACACAAAGGAGTGATAAGGTGTCTCACCTTAGCAGAATGCTCGAACCTATGAATTAGATGCTATAGGGCCTATAGGGTGTACAATTGGATTTCTCTTAAACCCTTTAACGACGAGACACTTTTTACGGACTGAAAATCAACAATAAAAATTAAACTGAGAAACATAATCAATGATAAGTCTTTGGCCGATAATTTTGACATTTGGCAGCGAGGGAGATTGCTTTCAAGGAAGATTTTCCTATTCTTCCTGCTTTGGTGAATTCTGATTGTCCAGGAAGTGTTTTTTTGGCTCTTGAGAAAGCTTAATGTGTCTGCAATAACATCGTGTTGAGAGAAATGTGTGTTAAAGTGTTATTGTGTGAAATATTTTGAGGAACCTGTTGGCAAGCAGGAGCTGGGTGTCCTTTTTAGCACTTCCTGGACATCCCACAAGATACTGGTCAATAATTCTTCTTGTTTTAGTGATTAATATTGTAAAGGAGTCATTTGACATGCAAAAATAATTCACAAAATTGATATTATTGGCTTTTGGAAAATTGAAGTTTGTCTCCTTTTCGTTCTTTTGGGGACGAGAGTTCCCATGAGTTTTCCAATTTCCCAGAGGCGGAGAAAATTCTTTTTCTACAAGAGTATCATATTTGACCACTAAGACTTACAATAAAGTGAGTTTTACTGAAATTCGTTCGCTGGATATGTTGTGGTCCGGAAAGAGTTAAAGCGTGGTTACGATAAAATTGTTCACAAGAAAGATGTTTCAAAAAGAAAAACTACATAATAATAAAAAAAGAAAAAATATTTTTCGAAACCTTATGCCCAACGCACAATAACTTTTGTTTAGTAAACATGTTTTTGACATTTCAATGAGAGTGAGTGAGATCTAGATCTAGTCATCTCGCTTATTCTCATGGGAAATTTTGAAAACATGTTTACAAACAAAAGTTATCGTACGCTGGTCATTATGCCCAACGCACAATGACTTTTGTAAACATGTTTTCGAAGCTTCCTGTGAGAGGGAGTAAGATCTAGATCTAGTTATCTCACTCTCTCTCATAGAAAATTTTGAAAACATGTTTACAAAACAAAAGTTATTGTGCTTTGAGCATTACTTCATTGAAGATTACTTAGATACTCTGGTTTTTTATTCAATTTTTTGATCGACAAAATTTAGCAGCTACTTCTTTCTCTCCTCTCATCATGGTCTTCACAAGATCATCACACAATTTTATTCCAAATTTTCTTTGAGTCTTTCAAACAATTACCAATAGGAAAATTCTCTAACAGTATGACAATGTCATATGACAAATTTTAAAATTCTTATATTAAAATATTCATTGAAGATCAGATTCATATCAGTTAGTATAAGCTTCATATATAGCTATAGCTTCATAGAGCTTCATATGTAATGACCATTCGGTACTCACTGGCCTTGACTCTTTCGTCTCTTTTGGGACTGTAGTACCCAAAGAAGCATATGCATCTTCTATGAAAAACGATATTTTTTAATTATTCAGAACTGATAAAAATCCGATTCTTGTGGATGATTACAAACTATAAGGATGTCCAAATGTAAGATATTTTTTGTAGGACCTCAATTAATTCCTGAGCTTTGATATTTTTGATTAAAAATTGTGAAATTGGCTTGCAGCATATGCTGCGATCCGGAAAGAGTTAAATGTTGTCCTACCCTAGATCTTCTAGCCAAATTTGGCATCTCATTACTCAAAGGAAACCAAGGAATGATACAAGGAGAATGATGTGATGGAAGGGGGTGGTGGGAAAAATTTAAAAAACAAAAGTCTCTTACCGTTTAAGCTCAAGGACGGTGACAAATTAAAAAAAGTCGATTATAAACTGCTCTCTCTTTGAGTTCCAGTAGTAAAAGAAAGAAAATGTCACCTCGACAAACACAATTTTGTGAAAAATATTTTGGAAAATGTTCGTAAGGATAATGAGCTATGAGCAAAGTGGTCGAAATATTACCCAAAGCAATGTCTATATTTTTATTCATTTTAAAATGTATTTATTAAGAATGATTTTAGAGAAAACTAAGACGATAAATTATCTGCATTTCCAAGCAACGTTCCTTTAAAAAAAAGTAACAAAAAAAATCAATTGCATTTAAAATATTACGTTTACTTTGGCGCCTGTATGCAACTAGGGTAAAAGGAACACTTATTGACACTTTAAGAAGTCGTGTCAGGACATATTGACACCCTACTCTGTACCATTTGGAATACGAAATTTAAACATCATAATTACATTTTATTAGATAATTTAAATAAATTTTAAGATTTTGACAAGTGTCAATAGGGGTTCCCTGTCGAAGAGGTGTTCCTTAGACCCTATGCCGAAATTTAGTACACTTACCAGGGGCTTCTCGACATTCATTTTTCCATACATTTTTGAATAGAAGCACTGAAGACTGATGGCAAGTTTTTTCCTAAAGAGAATTGATTTATCAAGCCGATATATTTTGAAATTGTGCGTTCAAAGCTATTTAAAAATATATTTTTCATAATGTTCGCCAAAATTATACAAGAACTACGAGCAAATGTGTTTAAGTCGTGGTGCAATATCTGTAAAATTTTCACAAGGAAAAGTGAAAAGTAGCTTTACTTTTTATTAGGCTTGATGGGCCCTTGACACTTACCCTATTTTAGGTCTTGTGATATCTTCTCTTTTGAAAGTAAAGAATTAACTTTTTTATGTCAGCCATCATAATATGGGACTACAGCACTAATGGAGTTGGTTTTGCAAATGCTAATAGTTCTAGATAATTGTAATTTAAAAATCTCTAATTTATTCCTTATAGAGAATTAAAAGGGTTCAATAGAATTAAAACTCTGGTCCACGTAAGTATCTCAAATAAGGTTTTGCCTGTATTGCAGGCGTCAAAGTGAATAAATGTCGACTTGATAAACATTTTCATTAAAGCGGGCTTTAGGATTAAGGTTTAGCTATGTGGCTTAACTGCTCTAATTTGTTATCACGGTAGGGATTCTTCAACTATTGCGAATGATTCACTACGTTGGCAAAAAGAGGATGATGTATTTATAAACAATAAAACGTTAGAATATCTCTGAAAATGTACTAAATTTATCTAGAATTCCTAACACAGGAAAGATTTTAATAGATTTTAATTTTTAGATTTTAATATGCCATTAAATTTTGAAAAAACACTCAAATTGCTTTGTGCTTTCGAGATTTTCAAGAACTGAGCTAAACCTCAAGTCTGAAGCCTGAACATAATACAGTAGACTCTTTCTCAATTGGACATTTGGGGCAAAATGTCATCCGAATTATCGAGTGATTTAGGCGTCAAAGTCATTGTAAATTCCACAAAAAGTGCTCAATTATAAAGAATCACGAAAAAATAAGAGGAACTACAGCGAATTTGAGCAAATTTGCTTCAAAATCAAACGTAATAATTGTCTACAAAATTTTTCGATTGAAAAAGAGCCGATTGAGCGAGAGTCTACTGTAGCATCGCTGCATATTTAATATTTTAAATTGTGTTTTACTGATGAGCCACTAGAGAAAAAATAATTTTCAATAAAAAAATAAAAAAGCTAAGTTTACCGAATGAATTTTAAAAGAACAATCTGTAGAAATTTATTAGAAATCGCATAAAAAAGGAACAGTCGTTGGTCAGAACAGGAAAATTTCGTAAATACATCCACATTCTTGAATCAAATGAAAATGTAAGAACTCTCAACCGGATAAGATTGAAACAAAAAAGAAAATCAACTAAATATTAATTGCATTAATTGTCATTCATTTACTTTAAAATGGGTTAACTCTCGATATGAATTTATTTAATTTTCAAGATATTTAATTATTTTGCATTTAAAATTAATTTCATTGATCCTTCCGAAATCCGATTAGTAACTTCGTAAGATTTAGAATAGAAATCCCTCAAACAGGATTTGTTATATTCGTGCCCCGAAACATGTAGAACCGCTTTTTGACTTTCTTGTGACTTTCCCTCAGTTACTATTTATCTTTGTGGGATTTTTTTTTATTTCACTGTTATCGCTATCACCGGTTGAGTGAATGCGCGCAACACCCAAAAGAGTTGATGACTGATAAGATACATTGCCGAGCTGGAGGAAAAATAGGAGAATCTCGAGTTATATTTTTTTGAGGCCTTTTTTCTGCATTTTCCACAATTCCATTTAGAAAGACTCCCTCTCTCGCTCCTTGCCTACCTCAAGCCAAATGAGCGGTGACGGAGTAATTCACCCAAATAAGAACTTGTTGGGGCTGTAAAACAATTCTGGCAGTGCTAAATCCATTGGAATATTACTTGTGTGCAAAAAAAAATACTGTGCCCCGAGATGTGAGAGATTGAGGAAGTGATGATACGTTTTCAACGTTGCGGGACGTGGAGACAAAACTGATAATTGCATCAAAATATTTGCACACTTTATCAGTTTAGTCGAACAAGAAAGAGATTGTGGCGAGAGTAAAACCGTAAATAGTTATTTGTAAATAAATTATCTCTCTTCAATTTACACAAGACAACTCACATTATTTGTATTGCTCCATTTAGACCAAGTCAGTAAATGTCTCTAAATTTATTTAATGATTTAATAATTCGAGATAAATCACGGAAAAAGTAAAAGTAATCTCTTCAAAAAGCAGCAATTTTAGTTGTTTCTATTCAAAAATTCATAATTGCGTTGTAAGTTGCATGCAACTCAGCTAAATAAAACACTCAAAACCCCCCAAAAGTATGCAATCTCCCATTGTGGTACAATTAAAAAATCATTTGGTAAACCAAAGACCAATAAAATGCATAGAAAATACCACAGAGTTTTAATTCATATGATATATTTCATATTTTATGTTGTATTTTTACAGTCTAAATATATTATTTTTCTTTTATAAATAATACCGCAATTTCGCTTTTATCTTCTTCATAAAGTGAATTTATCATTCTCCTTTGTGTCTTCTTCCAATAAATCTTTCACGTTGAAAAGAACTCAGCACAAGAAGAAGCCCCACAAGATAAAAGATGAAAATAATTTCGCAATTATTCTTCTTCAATTTTAAATTTATCATTGTAGTATGAGATCAAAAATTAAACAAAAAAAACACCATTTTATCTTCATTTTTCTCCTCTTCTCTCTAACCCAATCAAAAATTATTAAAGATATAGAAACTGCTTAGTATAAATATTGAAACCAGTTAAACAATTTTTGCAATCTGTAAGATAATGCATTAAAAATTAAAAAAAGGCAAATAAAACAGGAAGATTTATCAAGTTCTTCTTCATTTTATGAATAAAATTCACAAGAAATCACATTCATACGTGAAACGCGTCCATTTAGCTATCTTCTGAAAGGTACTTTTAGTCAGTTGCAAGAATATTGGAACATCAATTACATTTTGTTGTAGTAGCTCAACTCTCTGATCTATGTTTTTCATTAAATTACAATGGAGATAATACTGAACATCCTGTGAAAACTTTGGTCGAAAATAATTTTAAGCCACGCCCCCTAAAATTTAAAACTCCTGAGACAAAATAATTCTTCAAATGTTTTTAGCAGATATTCTTCAAATGTTTTTAGCATTGCATAATTACAAAATTATTATTAGATTTTCAAAGTCCAAACTATCAAATTGATTTGTCCAAAGTTCTACGTTGTTCGGGCTTTTGAATTTTACCTTATACTTTGTTCCCAAATTATTAATAAACTCAACTAAAAATTCAACCTCAAACGATTTCTAAAGGTCACGCATACAAAAAATTTACCCTGGCTTCAATAAGACTTGGGACACTTAATCTTTCTGTACAGAAGTAGATCTTGAAAAATTCGAAAATGTATTTGAAGATCCAAAAAAGAGACTTTCTTACTTCTTAATACTTTCGCAAGGTGGCGGAATTTACATCTTGTTCGAATTTCGAAGTGCTTAAGTGTCAAAATGTGACGGTCTTCACATGTTATGAGGAAAAAAAACAGAACAACGACGTTTACTGTTCTTGTCCCAACATTTAATCACTCTATAATCACTGAGTAACTCTTTTTCCGGCTTTTTAGTGTGATGTTTGATAAATTTTCCCCACCTTATTCGAAAATTTAGTATGAAAATTCGAAATTGAATTTGAATTCTTCGAATTTCAACGACTTTTTGTGCAAATAGAGTTCCATTTACATTTTATCCAAGACACTATTGAAGAATCAAAATCTACTTCTGTTTGGGCTCAATGGGTCAAATATTACTCGCTGTATGATGCGAGTGTGCTCCGGGAGCATGGGAGAAACATCCACACTGCATGGAAGGAAATCATGGGCAATCTACAACCAGCAAATTCTTCCAACATGGGGCACATTGTAATACGATTGTTAAAAATGACAATAAATAAATTTCAATATTTTGACGAAATTACTAAGAAATGTTCTCTGCCGAATAGGTATTCCTTCGACCCTATAATAATTTTACAAAAAAGCAGCTGAAATAATGGCTTTGGAAGAGGCCTCTTTGCGCCCATTTACAAAAAAACGTGGTTTATGTCCTTGGCAAATTTACGATTTAAGCCGAAAGACGGCTTAATGGAAAATGATGGAAATGTAGTTTAACCATTATTTCGAATATAATTAAGATAAGCCGTCTCTAGGCTTATCCTTAAGTCTGTCAAGGGCCTTACAAGAGATTCCTAACACCATACATCGCCCAATGAATATAAAATATAATTTGATTTTTGATAGAAATCTCTT
Organism: Phlebotomus papatasi; assembly: GCF_024763615.1. Lineage (NCBI taxonomy): Eukaryota > Metazoa > Arthropoda > Insecta > Diptera > Psychodidae > Phlebotomus > Phlebotomus papatasi. The sequence goes on from NC_077222.1 coordinate 82,124,776, forward strand.
ACATGGAGGTTTGGCTAATTTGTAAGGAGGATAAATTGTTTAAACGCCGTCCCAATAAAATTTCTGGGAGTGACTTATTCTTTATAATGTCTTAATAAAAGTTCAAACATAGGATATTCAATTGGCTGCAAATCCTAAAGGGGCGTTACCTAAAATTGTTATGCAAAGCCCTAGATAAATTCAGGCATCGATTCAGGAATCAGTCTGAAAAATTAGGATCGGTATCGATACATTCGGATATCAGCTAGAAATCTAGGAAAACAGACTGAAACTTTAAGCTCTTAAGCCTCAAATGGACTCAGTCAGTGTAATCCTCAAAAATATTTAGCCTGTAAAATTTGGCAATAAAAGGGCCTCTAATTTGTGGCCCTAATGCCCAACGCACAATAACATTTGTTTGTAAACATGTTTTCAAAATTTTCTGTGAGAGTGAGCGAAATGACTAGATCTAGGTCTCATTCACTCTCATTTAAATGTCGAAAATGTGTTTACAAAACAAAAGTTATTGTGCGTTGAGCACAAGCCGTCAGTGTATGATAGTTTGGGTTAATCCTTTACTGCCAAATTTTACAGACTTGACATTCACGAGAATCAACCTGAGTGTATTTGGAGCTTTAAATACTCAGTGTATCAGTTTGCGCTGTTCCAAAATTTCTTCAATGATGCATTTTGAAATAAACTGTCTCAAAATTGTCAATTTTGACAAAAATTCTCAAATATTGGTTATTTACATTTAGAAAAAAAACTATTTTCCGAAAAAGATTCCCCAGAAAAGCTATACAAGCCATTGTGAAAAGGCGTCGACCTCGAGGGAGACCTAGGACAAAGTGGTTGAATCAAATTCAGAATTTTGCCTTGGAACGCCTTGGGATCAAACCCGAACATCTTTCTGAAGTGGCGGAGGATCAACAAGCGCGTGGGCTGTTAATTTGAAAATGAATGAATACTATTTTCCAATCAGACATCATTTCGCGACTTGGTTATTACCACTTTGCTAAAAGACATCAATTAACCGTGGTATCACACTATAGAATTTCACATTAAAATTTTAATCTGATTCACATTAGTTGTTGCTGATAGGGTAAGTGTGCCAAATTCCGGCCAGCTTGCAATTTCGGCCACATTTTTTGTCCTTCGAATATCCATGAATTTTTAGGTTTTGCATACTCTAGAGAATATACAATGCAAAAAATAACAAAAAAAAATGTCGCTTCGACGAGCACGATGATCTGAAAAAGACATTGAAAGAATTCCGGGAGGGCACGGAACTATGAGAATGAAGGTGGCCGAAATAGGGCACCAATGTTATGTCTACATTTTTATTCCCCTTGAAAATGATTAAGAATGAATTTAGAGAAAATAAAGACGATAAACTGTCTACAAGGTTCCAAGAAACACTCCTTATTAAAAAATAACAAAAACAAATTTAATTTCTATTAAAAATATTACATTTCAAACTTGAGACTTTGGCGGTTACATGCAACTATGCCGAAATTTGGCACACTTACCCTATGTGTCCTAATGTGCAATTTTCGTCAAGAGCTTTTAGTAATCGATTCATTTAGTGATAAAAAAGTGGACTCGTTTGCGGTACCGTTCTCAAGAGGGTGGTGACTTTCAAATAATGACCGTTGCAATTTTAATAGAACCGACTTCTACACTTTTAATGCTGTTAATCAGAAAATCGTTCTGGGGATCTTCCATTATCTAGTGCCCTAACCGCTGAGAAGTTACGAGCCAAAAACTTTAGTGACCAAAACATTTTTTTTAAATATTTTTTAAGTAAAACAAATCGGCTTGGGGAGGAGTGCCCATGCTTTGCACGGTCCCAAGTTTCATAATGACGAAATTTTTCATAAGTTTTTCAATAAATGTGACTCATCGTACTCGTATTTTAAAAACTTTGGGAAAGTGTCCTGTTTTTAAAATATATTGCGGAGTCACATTTATTCAGAAACATAGGAAAAATTTAGTCATTGTGAAACTTGGGATCGTGCAAAGCATGGGCACTTTCTCCTACTTTGAAATAATTGGATCTTGTGGATTAGATTTTTTTGTAACAATCAATTCTTCTACACACGTTCCCAATTTCTTTTATTTATTTAAGAAAATTGAGGTTACTTTTCTTCTAGTTTAGTCAAGACATATACCACCTAAACAGAGATTTACATGTTTCCACTAGAACTTTTATTTTTTTTTAAATTTAAAATACCTGATTCGTATTTTTCCTCTAATGCGTCCAATTTTCAGATGTTTTTCGTATCATAAAAAGTAATTCATTTAATAAAGCTTTTATGATTGATGTCTCGGCTTAGTTATTCAATTTCTTTTTGTCACAAATCTCGTTGCAAATATTATTTGTTTGTCTAAATGAGAGCAGCAATCGATGGGTTTCATTTCTCCAAAGTAAACTGTTTTTTTTTTGTTTAAATATTCCAACTGAAAAACTGAGAAAATTCTTGTTGGGGCTTTTGGACCCTTTCTGCTCTGAAATATTTTGATGTTCGCTTCTACCTGAGAGCAATTTCTCTCCACTTCTGCCCTCAGCGTCTCATCACTGAGAAAAAGGGGGTGCTATTAACTTTTTTTCCTCAGAACTTTAACACTTTTTAGGTGTAAAAATATATCAACATTTTTTAATGTTAATTTTACACCTTTTTAAGTGTAAAATTAACATGAAAAAGGGTAACTTTAACCCATAATACACCTAAAAAGCATAATATTTACACCGATTTCGGATCAATAATGCAGGGTAAAATTAACATTTCCGGAATGTTATTTTAACTTTTTCGGATTTCTCTGTGATTTATAATTAAATTTCCTGTTAGAGTTTAAAGTTATTTCATCGGCGAGATATGTATTCAGCTTTAAAATTGGTCTTAAAAGGTGTGATAAAATAATGTATTCTTGAACGATTGATTACTTTTTGCAGAGCTAGCAGCTTGAGATGTTCCAATAATTTTTGCACAGAACCGTACCTTTCACTCGTCATTTCCACTTGCAAAAGATGAGTTTCAATTCATCTTATTATTCCTTTTTCATTTGTGATCTGTCTGTGAGTGTCTTTCTTATGACTTCCAACTCACATTTTGTACATGATTAATTCTCATTTTCTTCAATGTATTTTGTTCTATTCAGAGGTTTTTTTTTAATTTTTTCCCTTTCAGAATAATGTTCCTTTTGTTGATCTGTTTTGTGGCAATTTTTCGCATTACTCATCGGTATTTCAAACAATTTCTTCTTTACCTTATGCACCAATCAAAGAAGACAAAGTCTAAAGTCTATTTAAGTTTTCTTAACATCTCCTTTTTTTCTGCTACTATTTCACATTGTATTGTTTTACCTACAATTTCATGTCTGAATTGTTTTTTTTTGTAATTAGGGGATAATTCTTTTTTTCTGGCTTGATTCATGTGTTTTTGAATAAACATTCGAAACCTCTAGTTTAGTCAATAGAGAAAAAATTTTCACAATTTCCCTACACAAACTTTGTCCCTTCTTTTGTATTATCCTTCTCACCTTGCAATTGTCTATTTTCCACTCAAAATTCCTTTCATTATTATTATTTTGTTTTAAGTGTAGTTTCTATTATTTTTTATTTATTTTTTTTATGGATTTTGTTTTTACTTTACTTTCATTTCATTCCTTTTCTTGTTTAAAAATAAATTATCTATTTATATTTCTTTTTCATAGTTATTTGCTTCTTAGACTTTTATATTTCTTTATAGTTTACTTTTTTTTCTTTTAAATTTATCAATGACAATTACACATGGATGATCCCATTAATTTTTGTTCATCTCAGAATGTATTTATTTCTTTTTTTTCTCTTTCTATTTTAACCCCTATTAACCATTTTTTTATATACACAATTACCTCATTTCTGAAACTAAAATCAAGATCGAAATTTTCAAGCTGTGAAAGACATTCACAAGATTAAGATTTTTTTGGGTATATTTGTGGAACTTAAAGTGTCTTAACGAGGTTATTTCAACATTATTATGAGTGTGAAAAACTTTCCAGTAATAATCGTCAGATGGCGTCATCTCAGCAGATTTCCATCAGGCAATACCATTTCTAACTTCATCATGCAGCGCCATCATCAGGATTAATTAGGCATTCTCACCAAAACGTAAACATATTTTTTTTATTACGTAACGCTATATATCAAAAGCAAAATCTAAAAATTGATTTGGATATTTTAGAGATTGGGATTTTATTGTCAAAGATAAAGAACCCTCTATTTCACTGAAAAAGTTTGAAGGCAAAGGATTTGATGCAGTTATCGATGGAGACGCATGTCAGACACAAACTGTATTTGCTAGAGCTAGAGTTGATTAGTCAGCAGTACATTTGCTTTGCATCAGCGTTTGTTGCTAAACGACGTATCATGACATCATTCGCTACGATTGCAGACACAAAGAAAATGCAGCTAGAACACTTTCATTTTGAAGATACGAAATACTTAGTAAATGATTCAAAGATGTAAAGTGGATACACTCCCATAATCTTAAGCATAAAAAATATGGGGCAGGCCTAACCATAAACACACGTCAACATCAACAGAAAAACGAAATATTCATGGTTTTAAGCGCATGCTTGGTATTTTGTCGGATTGTTTAGGAACATTGCAGTATGAGCTACTGAAGACTGGATAAACCATCACTGTGGATGACTATCGAGGAGAATTGATGTATATCAACGAGGCCTTGAAGAAGAAACGACCACAACATTTTAGTGTCTCCCAAATCGTTTAGTAGATTATCCAAGTTTTGTCCAAGAACGTAGAAGGTATGAAATCAAAAACCTTGGGTATTCAGCCGCTTTGAGTGCTAGGGTGAAGATTTTGAAGGGACAATCGTGTTCGTTGCTACAACTGGTCTTAGAATTCCAATTCAAGCTTCACTCTGACATTGCTGTAATTGTACAATCAGAACAGATTACTTAAGCCCTTATACTTCTTTGAATCATATTCCACTGGATTAGTCTCATAAGGTTTTTCCTTTTGATTTATCTTGAATTAATTTTTCCAGTTACAAGTTTATTGACATCAGAGTTTTATTCTAACGGCTAACACATGTTAGACTTCATTGAGACGTATTTGTCAAAGTATTGTCGGTTGGTTAGATATTAAAGATCGAGTGGATTCTTGCACCCCATTTCTGCTTGTAGAAAATGACCATCAGGTCCAAGTACAATAAACAATAATCAATCAAGAACCTTATTTTTACTTAGGTGGCTGTAACAGCCCTATAAGGGACCGGACCTCTCTTACTAATCTCCTCCAGTCCTGGCGACTGTCAGGCAGCTCCCTCCAGCACTTCAGTACCCCCAGCTGTTTAAGAACATTGTCTACTACTTCTTTCAATCATTTTCTAGAACGTCCTCTCATCCTTGTCCCTTCAGGCTAACTTTTTAGTAGCTTTCTGGACATTCTTTCAGTCTGGTATTCCCTGGATGTGTCCCAGCCAGCTGATTTTTAGGTAAGTTCTCTCTGATTTACCTTCGAATCGGTAAAGGAAAAACCTCAACCGGAGAGAGCTCTCAAATCAGGAAGGTTACTGAACGAGAGGATTATAGTTTTATATATTATTATCTTCGAGAAACGTTTTTGGAACGGAATATCGGTAATGCAAGACACTGTGGATCCGAAGTACTCAATGCTTTGAAGACCTCAAAGTTCCACGAATTGACAGGCTCTGAGGGTCAATATTTGAAACTTGCGCTCGCTCTCGTTACCTGTTTAGAGGCCGAAAGAAATCAACGCGTACACTCCGCAGATTCTTGATTACACGTGCAACGACTACTTTTGCTATAAGGGAATCGTTACAAAAGGACTTAAGCCTGCAGAGAGTGCGAGTCGATTTCTCTCGGCCACTAAAGAGCTGACGGGTACGAGTGAGAGTTTCAAAATTCCGTTGCTTCCGGTTGTCATGTAATTCGTCTTCCAGTCGTTGGCACGAGTTCTCACTGAGTCCCAACCTCCCCGCAGCAGTGGCCAATTAATAAATGTCTTCTTCACCAGCTACCGTACTACAACCCATAACATTGATATCATATCCGCATATACAAATAGATGCGACGATTTATATAGGATACATGATCGTTAGTTATATCCAAAGTTCCTAATGACATGTTCTAAGGCGAGATCAAGAAAAACGACGAAGAAATTTTGCAACATAACAATGCTCGATTATATGTTGCAAAACCCGTGAAGAATGACTTGGCACCGTTCAAGTGAGAGGTTCTTTGTCCTGTTCTACCATACCAACCGCATTCACCTTATATTACTTCTTCCAATTACTTCTTTCCATCGATGACTCGCGAACTCCGCGAACTGGTATACGAATTGGTTCGATTTTTAGATTAAGTCTTGAAGACCAAACCTTCGAACTCGGAATTCGTCTGTTGCCAGAAAGATGGAAAAATTAGTGTCTAGCGTGATATCGTCGGTTAGATCATCAACTGTGTTAACTGCATTTGCTTTGTGTCTACATGCACTACATAAGTCACGCAGCGATGTGTCAGTCGTTTACAAAGAAAGCAGACGGATGAGACGCGTATAAAAATTGTAAATATAGTATTTTTTATGTGAAAATTAACACTTTTATTTACAGCAAGGCAAGGAGTAAGTAATATATCGTTAGTTTGATCAGCAACTGTGCTAAAAGCATTTGCTTTGTGTCTACATTCGTGGTAAACGACCGACGCATCGTAGCGTGGCATTTGTAACGCATGTAGATACAAGGCAAATGTTGTTAGCTCCGTTGCTGATCCGACGACATATTATTTACTCCTTACCTTGTTGTAAGTAAAGCACTTGTGTTCACCTAAAAAAAAACTACACTCTGCTCCAATTCTTAATGATTCTTTTTCTTCTTCAAGATCTTCTGGGAGGCCCTTGGAATAATTTGGAGAAAGAAAGAAATCTGGCGTTGTGAAATCTTGAAATACTTGCAGTCTGTGTCTTGGATAATCAAGAATCCAACATTTTTCTTGATCTGATGTTTTTTTTTTTGATTTCAGAAGTACTAAAGTCTTGAAATTTTCTTGATTTTGATCTTGATCTTGAATTTCAGAACTGAAGCCCATTTTTTTTAATTTTGAATTTATTCTTATGAAAGAATTTTGTCTTAATTTGTTTCTTTTGTTTTTTTTTTCATTATTGTTAATGCGATTAAATAAGTCACTGGCAGTTTTTCAAATTTCATCTTGACTTTTTTTTTCTTATTAAATTTTGACAAAGTTTCTATAAATTGAAACTATCAAACCTAAAATAGTGAATATGAATATTTCCAAAATGAGAAATAAAACACGTGATTTCTTTTTCCTATCTCTACAGAAAAATATAATTTGTTTTCTCTGAAATCTTATTGCCCTAAATGAACGACGCGTATATTTTATTGATTTTTTTCTTTTATAGTTTTAAAAATATATCTATCTTTAATTCCTACTTAATAACTCTTTATGATTATTCCTTTGAAATATTCTTGAAAGTTTTCATTTTTTTTCAAATTGATGGTACGTATAGTTTGTGTTTTTTTTGTCATTTGCATAGTTTTCCTAATTTCTTTTTTGTTGTTGTCTTTAAGTTATCGAACTACTCGTTCAATCTATAGATGTTTTATGTCTATTTCTTTTTTTTGGCCAGAGAATTTGTTACTTTTTAGCCCCCATAAAACGACCATTTTCTAAATAAAACTACAATTAAATAATAATTCATTTTAAAAATTATATAATAGAGTTGAGTCTCAATGGGAGTGAATTGAAAAAGAAGATATGAAAATCAATTAAATAAAACAATTCAATAATAAAAAAAATCCACCATTTCTTGCACTTATTGCTAAAAAAAATATCCCACATAAGCACACATTTTCCGCTCACGCAATCATCGTCGTCGTTTCATCGCCAATTCATTGCGAATAATAATATTAATAAAAAAAAAATTATAATACCTATTGAATATTTTTCTCTCATTTTTTTCATTCTTCACTTTTGTTGTAATAATAAGTTACACGAATAATTTATGGATTATCATATTTTATGTTAAATATATTTTCGTAATATTTCTTTTCTTTTTTTGTAGAGTTTCTAAATCTAAGATTTTTTTTTGTAGCTTTCAATTTCCTCTTCAATCGTGCTTGGAAACTTTACGATTTTGAATCGCATAGAACTCACCTGCCTTGCTTCTCCCAACATTCATCCGCCTTCTCCTCCCCCTCCTCCTCCACATCTTCAGATGCTCCTTCGGCACTGAGAAAATTCTCAAAAATCTCCTCAATCTCCCAATAATTTTTTCTCTGTCTTTTGTCCAGGCAGAACAATCACTGAACTTCTTTCGCAGTCCCAATCATTCCTCCATGGTCGATTTTCGCGCGAGTGTGTCATCTAGAAAGGCAAACTGAAGTGGAGGCCCACATCTGGGGCCACTTGGAGCTTCTATAAAAATCGCGGTGGGCCCGAGTGATATGATCCAGGCGCCGGACTCTGTCGGTGCATTGCATACGGTGATGGAGACGGCGGACCACGCATAAAGTGGTGAAAATTGCTCGGAGAAGGTGCCGACATGTGACGATGCTGCTGTAAAAAGCAACAGAATCATCAGCGCATTGTTGATCAACCTGTAGTAACTCTTTTTAAATATTTCATAATATTAAAGAAAGGTTTCCCAAAAGGATGTTCTGCGATATTACGGGGGAATCACCACTTCTCGCCAGTAGTGCTCCAAGTTTCGCCACTTTTATTGAAATCGGTATTTTTCGCGATTTGTGAAATAAATGAGCCACAAAATTATTTGTATTTTTGCTGCTGCTACGTATAGAGTCGAAAAATAATAATTAAGTATTCGTTTTGTATTTACGATTTTGAGCATTTTTAGAGTAATATTTTAAGCAAGTGCATCGAATCCAATATTTCTTACCAAATATACTTATTAAGTATCATCAAATTTTCATCAAGCAAAATATACCTTTCTGGACAAATAAATTGTCTATTGAATATTTAATTACGCTTGTGGAATACATAAAATTTGTGCTCAGTTAATTAATATTTCATTTTATATTATTTTTATATAAAAATGAGGCATGGCGGAAAGTGGTAATATTCTGGAATTAATTTCACCACCTGTCGTTATCTCTTTTTAATAGGCGACGCTAACTTCACTTCGTAGATTCTGAGTTGTCAAATTTGCATTTTTACTTTCTGCAATAGACCTATAATTTGATTTCTCAAATGAAAGTGAAGAAAATCATTAAAAGTGAGTCATAATAAGGTGATCATGAGGAAAAAAGAAATGCTGAATATATTCTTTGCATAATATTGCCCAAAATAATCATGTTTGAACCTTTCCAACTGGGTGGCGAGAAGTGGTTACAAAACTGGCAAAAAGTGGTGAAAAGTGGCGACGAAGTGGTTATTTTTGCATTGTTAATAAAAATCCGTTTTTAAGTAGTCCAACGTTAAATTGTATGATTATTGTTTTCACGAATCTAGAGCCAATAAATATAAGTAATTTTGTGTGAAATTTGAGTTATCTTGTAATAAGAGTTCAAAAGTTAAAATAAAATTAATTCTTTTTTTCCTAAACATGGCGAAAAGATGGTTACTCCACCCTAGTTCGGAACATCCATTATTATTTTTTCTTATACAGGGATGGAGTTGTCAGTCTTTCATCCATGCTCCGTGGAATCAAGTGCAGTGAAGCTCACTGGATGCAATCTGAACCCTTTAATGCCAGAAAAATTCCTGGTGACCTAAAGGGGATCGAACTTCTATTCTGACTTCATTACCCGCCGTCAGTACCGATTCGAGATATTTGATATTTTTCATTGCAATTCTTACGCAAATTCTTGATTACCGTATTACCTTATCTCATACTCGGTGGCACTAGGTGAAAATAATATAAGAAAATTGAAAAAAAATAAAACGAAAATATGATAAACAGTGAGCAAAAAAAAACTGTGAAAGAAATTAATCGTACAGTTTTTTTTGCTCACCGTTTCGTTTTATTTCTTCAATTTTCTTATATTATTTTCACTTAGTGCCACCGAGTATGAAATAAGGTAATACGGCAATGGAAAATTTTCGTAAGAATTGCAATGAAAATGCGTAAATTAACAAAATACGGTAAGGCTACGGCGAGCATTTTATTGTCAATGTGATTCTGCCCTTAAGCTTATCACTGGCTTTTTAATTATAACTCAGGGGATCGCCGGTCTAAATATGAATACACTATCATGTTCTTCACCATATTTAGAGCGGCAATGCTGAGATCAGGCTGCAAATTGGAAGTATGTTGATTAAAATTTCGTCGAAAAGAATCGTCTAGTTTTCGAAATATTTCACAAGAATTTTCGAAAATTGCTTTTCGAAATGGGCCCTTCTATTTCATCTTAAGGCCTCTATACATTGGAAGCAATTTTCGTCAAAAATCGTATTTTTGACCGAATTTTGACATTAAAAGAGCAATTTTTGACGAAAACTGCTTACAATGTGTAGACGTAGACACCCTTATGAAGTTAGGATGCTTAGAAGAGTTGTAGCATTTAACAAGACCTTTCCAAATGACCCAAGATGATTAAATTCTGGCAATTAGAATGGAAGCTATAAGACTATATAAGTAAGTATAGGGAAAGTACTCCCCCTTCGAAAGTTCATGCCTTCGAATAATGTGAATTTTCTTTTATTTTTCCTAAGTGTCTTACACAGTTCTATCAAATATTAGTTAGCTTTTTATCAATTATTGATAATTATGTGGTAATTTTGTGTAAATCTCTTAGGAAAATTAAAAGAAATTCACATTATTCGAAAGCATGAACGTTCGAAGGGAGGGTACTTTCCCCTATTTACTTTTCAACCCCTTATAGCTCGGGTCAGAGGTCGTGATGGGATCAAATATTTTTTTTTTAATCGGAACGACTTTTAGTCGCAGTTAGAGAATATCAAAATTTGAGATCGATCTATATCACAGGGGACTAAGTTATTTGGGGATGTTCCGCTCGCCGATCTCACGTGGTCGACTGTAACATCAAACCAAAGAAAAAGAAATTTCTATTTCGCAAAATAAAACTCAAGTGGCAAAAGTGCGTAAACAGGTGATTACGGTGATTAAATAATAAGGCTGTAAATGAGAATTAAAGTAATTTTCACGCCTAAATGGCTGTAATTGTAATTACCCTTAAATTGCATGCACAGACACAAATCCATAAAATTCTACAATTAAAATGTACACGGAAAATGAATTTTGTATTAATGTTTTTAAAAAGTTCACAGCATTACATAAAATCAAATTGAAATTGATATTGCAGAAGTTTTACAACCACCCCATAATTCACTGCAATTTTGCTGAAATAATTCTCAAAATGGGAATTTGTAAAACGCACATGGTATTTAAATTAGTCAATGACCTGGAAAATTGCCACCCCAAAAATTTAATAACTCACTGCAGAAATAATCATAAAAAAATCGGAGACTTCTTAACATTCTCACTAAGCTAATAAATCTTTTCTCTTTCACGAGTAATAGGAAAAGTTTTATTGTTCCAAGTACCTACTTTTTGTATGAGATATGTATTATGAACTGAAGAAATAAACAAGGATATAAAATGGAAGGAGGAGTGGAACAAGTTTTTCTGTTTTTTTTTCTAAGTTTAAGAGATTCAACTCACCTGCATTGTATGAACATTCATTGCAACAGCTCCCATCAGATGACTAGAGCCATCTCCAAGATCTAACTGCATACTCTCACCCTGCTCCCCGAGCTGCAGCTGACCAAGAGAAGCCGTAGCCATTGCTACATCTGGCATGATATCGGACAAGTGACCGTCAGAGCAAGAGCTAGATTCTTGCTCAGCCATTGGCAGTCTATAGCCTCCACTGGCATCACCCTCAATTATCAACGCTGGCAGTTCCTGTCGCCTGATCACGTGATTCTGTTGCTGATGCTGCTGACGCGGGAATGTCATGTTACGTCCATAACATGTGGCCACATTTTGCGTAACTGGAGTTTCCGAAGGAAGAGCCGGTGATGGAGGTGGAGAAGCATCATCTTAATGAAAAATAATAAGAAAATGCGATATTGTTTTACGATTAATTCTGACACTTTCTATTCTTCGATTTACTTTAAATTTGGCACATTTTTTTCTAAAAATATTTTTAGTACATGACTGTTCTAATGTGCTTCTGCGTAATCAACTTTTCTTTGTGTTGGTTCCTGTCACGACTATTTTCATCAGTCCTCACCGTGTTTCAAAACCACCAAATCAGAGTAAGATTTCTCCTGAACACTTTTTTAGTACATGACTGTTCTAATGTTCTTCTGTGTAATCGACTTTTCTTTGTCTTGGTTCCTGTCACGGCTATTTTCAGTAGTTCTCACCGTGTTCTAAGACCACTAAACCAGAGAAAAATTTCTCCTATACACTTTTTTTAGTACATGACTGTTCTAATGTTCTTCTGTGTAATCGAATTTTCTTTGTATTGGTTCCTGCCATGGCTGTTTTCACCAGTTCTCACCGTGTTCTAAAACCACTAAACCAGAAAAAGATTTCTTCTGTACACTCTTTTTTAGTACACGATTTTACTAATGTTTTTCTCTCTAATCGACTTTTCTTTGGGTTGGTTCCTGCCACGACTGTTTACTCCAATCCTTGAAGTGTTGTAAAACCACTAAACAGTTGCATCAGGAACCAACACAAAGAAAAGTCAATTACGCAAAAACACATGAGAACTCTCATGTACTAAAAAAATATTCAAGATGAATCTTTCTCTGGTTTGATGGTTTTGGAACACGACAAGGATTAGGGTAAATAGTCGAGACAAGAATCAACACAAAGAAAAGTCCATAATACTGAAGGACAAGAGAAGAGCAATACTAAAAAAATGTTCGGAAGAAATATTTCCCCTTTATATTTTTATTTTCTCATTCCAAATTAAGAAAATCCAGTTAATAAAACTTTCCATTTTTATATAAAAAACAATTAGTTCTTGTTTTATGATTTTTTTTCAAATTGTAAAACTTATGACTTTTTATTGGAATATTTCTTAGTTCTCTGTAAAGTTCGTATTATAAATTGAGAAGCAAAATATAAGACAGACAATTTTCAATTTTATTTTAAATTGACCACTTTTCCAAATTCGTCTGTTTTCTGTTCGAAAACGCATCTTGTGATTTTTACTGCGCTCGAACTCCAGATTTTCTCTACCTCTCCTGTAAACCACATTTCTAGGGATTTCTCGAAAACGTCGTGCGATTTTTTTTCATTTTTGGATATGATTTAGAGGCTGTTTGGGTGGATAATTCGTCCATAGGCGAAGTTACCGAATCATTGGTAGCAAGGAAGGAAACTCCACGCGTATTTAGGGGGAACTGGGGTAGTTGTAAACACTGTGATTTTTTCAATAATTTTAAGACTCCAGAGGATAAAACCCATAAGCATTCATAGATACCATGGGGATGTATGTCCACAGATGAATTGGTCAATATAATCCTAATACTTTAAAAATAAAAATCATTTTTCCTGAAAATGTTGATACTTCGATTATTTTGGTCATTTGGATTTCCACCTGGAAATTAAAAACTGTGTAGAATAATTGAAATGTAGCAATATCAGTTCTTTCCTACATCTTTTAGGATTATATTAATGCATTTCTAGAGAAATTGAGATTCTCATTATTTCAAAAGAATTAGTAATTGGTCAGAAAACTGTATTTGGGGTAGATATAAACAGGCAATTTCAATTTCACAAAATGAGTAGGTAAAAAAACGGGAAATTGACTTTCATGCGAAATGTCTAATTCATTGACTACGAAGAAATTGGTGGCGCTGTGTTTAATAAGAAGTCACATGATGTCAAAATATGGGGAAAATTCATTGAAAAATGTCTTTGATTTGCATGCTTTTAGTTTTTTTGCTATTTTAATATTCCTTGTAAAAATTGTGATTTTTTTGAAAAATAAACAGTCTTTGTATATCTCTTAAGTAATTAAAATAATTGAGAGTGGTGCAAAGTTAATTTCAAGGGTGGAAAAAAGGGTGTTTTAATCCTCCCCAGAAAGTGTTTACTTCTACCCCAGTTCTTTTGTGAAAAGAGCTAAATGCACAGTGACACAAATTTTATTTCTATGGAAAACTCAATTGTTTTCCAGCATCCGCATTACCCTCGATGAATTGCCTATACCCAAGGGAAAAACATGACCTAAGAAAGATTTTCCAAAAAGTCACGGTGTCCTTGGAAAATCACCTCAAATTCGCATCTATTGAAAATGTTTACATGTGCCCCAGTCTCCCCTAGAGCTTTTTCGGAACTAAATCGGTGCTCCTGGACAGTTCCCGGGTACTGACTGATCCTTCCACTACGAGGCTTTTAACCCTTTAACGACGAGACACTTTTTACGGACTGAAAATCAACAATAAAAATTAAACTGAGAAAAATAATCAATGTTAAGTCTTACATCTAACCTTGAAAAGTCCAACAGAATCTGATTCGGTATATTTTGTGCTTCTATGGACGATAGGGACAAAAATAGCCCAAAAATTTAAGTAATTTTTCTGACAATACCAATGAATAATATTTTTCGCTTTAATGAAAAATATTACGTATGAGTATTGTAGTTTATATTGCCAAAAGGGTTTTGCTTAAAAAAAATTAAAAGTATAAAAAATAAATAAAATCAATTATGAATTTGAGAATTTAAAAAATCGCCATTTTTGAGCTCAAATATTTACTACATAGCAAAAGCTAGACTTGCAAAAAATATTCTAGATTCCTTCAACCTTCTACTTTACAATTATGTACAGACATAAGAAAAAAATAACTAGGTAGTCAGGAAAAATTATATTCTTTATGGGACACCGGTGTTCCAATCGTCCTTAAAGGGTTACCTCGACACTATTAATAATAAACTGAATAATTTTTAAAAACGGAGATCTCGGTGGCGCAATAGGCAAGACTGTCAGTTCTTGGGCAGATGACGTATACAACCAGAGAAATAGAATCTCCACCGTTTAACTTCTCTAGATTCTTATCAGTCGAAAATTTTGACTTAGAAATTTACTATTAAGTAAGTAGGGTAAGTAGGGCAACTTTGACATTTTCTAACAGTTTTAGATGGTGTGATGTCTCATATTTTTCGGCCCATGTTAAGTTGACTAGATTTTTAGACAAAATATGTATTCTCTTTTATTGCTAATTTCTGATTTAAATCAAATGTAGGCAATTTATTTTCTTTTATTCCGTATTGCATTTTTTTGTTCATAAATATTACGAATGATAAAAGAATTGCGATTGAAATCTTTTTTTTTAAATAAATTTGAAACGTTGCTAAAAAGATTTAAAAATATCTATCTAAAACGATTAGACTTACCATCCAACGACTCTTCAAGTTCATCTCGAATCTCATCAACTCCACGAGGCTCCTCTACGCAGTAGCACGATGCATTCTCGAGAAGATCAGCAACAGCATCTGGGAGATTAAACTCCCTCACAACTCTCAGTCTCACTTGGCGATTGATCTCGTGCCTGGATGACAGTGGAAGGGCCAGAGCACGCTGACAACTGGGAGACTGACGGATCTTTTGCTCTCTCTTCGCCATACCGGCCATTGTGTTGGGATCTGGCGCCGGTAGAGCCGCTGCTACAACATCAACCGTTCCATGGCCAGTAGTACCCAATCTCGATACCATATACAACGTGTCCGGGATGTCAGGCAAGTGTCTAGACAATCTCATTCGCAGCATATCGAGCTGCTGAGATGCCATATGATCCTCCAGCAGGGACTTTATCTCCTCATAGTAGGGCATAAAGAGCCTCGGACGCACAAATAGCCCGTGATTCTTTCCACCCCGAATCCACGCATTCACCCGCAAATTCTCATGATCGTCCCCAATCATGTGCGATGGGGGCGTACTCACAAGTCCACGTCGAATAGCCTGATTTAACACTTCACTATTGGGCGGCAAAACATGATCCATTCGCACCAATGGAAGTAACTCCGACAGAATCTCACGCAGTTCAACATCACTCAAATCGCGCTTCTTTATCCCTTTGCGAGTTACCGAGTGAGCCGTATGACTCAACAGATTCGGTTCACGATCCTCCATACGACGTATTAACTCCTGCTCACCCCACTTCAGCACCGCTTGCAGTACTTCAAGTTCCGACGCCTGCAGAAAATTACTCTGCAGCGCCCCAATCAACTGGGATTTATCCAGTTGATGCAGCACCTAAAAATCAAGTAAAAAAATTGGTTGATTCCAACACTGAGAGAAATCCGAAAAGTTAAAATAACATTCCGGAAATGTTTATTTTACCCTGCAGTATTGATCCGAAATCGGTGTAAATATTATGCTTTTTGGTGTATTAGGTGTTAAAGTTACCCTTTTTCATGTTAATTTCACCCCTAAAAAGGTGTAAAATTAACATTAAAAAATGTTGATATATTTTTACACCTAAAAAGTATTAAAATTACTCCGAGAAGTATAAGGAAAAAAAAGTTAATCGCCCCCTCACTTTTTTCTCAGTATAAGTCAAAAGCCCAATCATAAAATTTCATAACCGCCCATAAAACGTAAAGCTCATAGCGTATTAGCCTCAATTTTGGGATACTATTAAGGGTTTTGTACATGAACCAGCAAATCCGGTTTCAATTTTGGTAGGTTATTCCAGTACAACAAAGGTTAAGAATTTCAAGTAACTCGGGATGATATTCACGAGCGATGGTAGGATAGACACAGAACTATCGTCGCGAATCCGTCGAATTGCTGCAGTAATGAGGTAAGCTTAGCAGAAACGTGGTGAGGAAGGCCGAGTTTAGTCGTTCGGCTAAGGTTTTCAAAGTTTACTCCTATTCTCATTCTCACCTCTGGTCATGAGATTTGAGTAATGACCGAAAAAGTAGATAAAGAGTAGAGAGTACAAGCTGCCGCGATGAAGTATTACCTCCGGGGGGTTAAGGGAATCACTCGTCGAGATCGAGTGATGAACGCGGCCTTTCGTAAAGAATTAAGAGTCGAGGAGTTGCTTCTTCGGGTTGAGAGATCACAACTTCGATGGTATGGACATATTCAGCGCATGAATAGAAAAAGATTCCTCAGAAAAGCTATGCAAGCTATTGAGAGGAAACCTCGACCTCGAAGCAGACCTAGGACAAGCTGGCTAAATTAAATTCAGGATCTTGCATGGGAGCGCTTTGGCATTGATCGTAAACACCTCTCTGAAGTAGCGGAGGATCGACAGGCGTGGACTGCTAACTTGAATGCTCTAAACCCGCGACCCCAATATGGATAAGCGGTTGAAAATGATGATGATGATGATTCCAGTCCAGCACCACTTTGCCAACTAGTGCTCGTCTAGTGTTGTAAAGGCTGGGACAGTCACATACATAATGTATTGGATGATTGCATAAGTTCGTAAGACTTTTTCTCGCAGGTCATTATGGGGTATTCCGTAGCTTCCTTCCACCATTCATGTTTACTTTTTTGCTTGAACTTGAAAGAATATAGTGTCTTACATCCCTCTAATGTCAAGTATTCTTCAAATAGGTCAATATGTCCTTTGGAGAACTTTTCCAAAATGTTGAACAAAAAGATGCATTTGCAGCATTTAATCTTAGGCGAATTTTGGAAAGGTGTAAGAGATGGACTTCCACGAAAAAAACATTTTTTCGGCATTTATTTAGATAATATTCTTGATTTTAGAATGAATAAATGGCGCTTGGGAAAATTTCGAAATAGGGATTTATCCTTCGAAACATGAATTCTATTTTAAACGGCCTCTAAGATTGATGGCGATATTGTGAGTATCCAAATGGAAAAAAATAGGATAACAATTTAATTGATTGTTAAGATGTTGGACAACAATAATTTGTTCGTATTTCATTATTAAGCAAACCTTTAATATGTTTAAAAACTCAATAAATGGGTGCCACATTTTTTGACTGAAAGGAATAAGAGGAATCGCATGATTGTAAGGAATTTAGCTATTTTTCTCCTTATATGATACGATGAAAAAGCTTTTCTGAAGAGAAATGGTGAATCGGTACAGAAAATTTCAGAAAATTTCGGTACAGAAAAATCGGTACAAAAAAAAACCTCAACCGGAGGAGAGATCTCTCAAATCAGAAAGGTTATTACTGAACGAAAGGATTCTGTCAGGCTCTGAACCTCAATTAGGATTGTTGTAACGTCAGCTTGGAATACAGTAGTATACTGGCCGAGTTACACTGATCCACCAAAACTGAGTCCCGAAGATTCCGAAAATGAGGATATCTTCACTAACGCGTCCATGATTTAAGGATGTCTTACTCGGTAACACCCGACCTTCCACGTTCCTGCTGAACGCAATCTTAGTGCTGCCTTATCCGCCTAGGTCACCTGGGTATTTATATTGAGCGGAAAAGGAGACAAGCTCAACAAGTTCTCCAGCGCAGCGGTAGGGGCTGTCCGGATGGATCATGTTTTTGAAAGGCAGGCTAATCTCCGGAGCTTCTGTAGTGCAAGAACTGAATTTTTATATCCGACTCTTGGCAACCATACTGAAGCTCCATATGAAATCAGTGGTCTAACTATGGCTTGACACAGTTTTAGTGTAACCTTCGGCGACAGAACCCAAGATCTGTCGGGTAAATGTCGACAAGAGAAGAACGATCTAGTGGCTGAAACAATTCGGTCCTCCAGATGTCTCTTCCATTTGAGTCTTTGGTGAAGTAGAATACCAAGGTATTTGAGTTCTTTCTGCAGAGTAAATTCTTGCCCAAAGAATTTGAGTGCCCTGTACCACCCCCTACAGCAGTTGGTACCTCTGCGTGAAAGCAGTGAAGGTAGCATTTTCAGTATGATTTAAGATTGTTTTGATCAAAAAATAGTGAAATTGGCTCGTTAAAAATGTTACGATCCGGAAAGAGTTAAAACTTGATATGAATAAAATTTATTTTCTTAATTCTTATTTTTTTTCTTAAGTTCAAATATTCTAGTTCGCCTTATTAAATTCTTATCCGTCTTTTGAAAATATGCTAATTCGAATAATGCATGAATTTTTCATGCAAATTTTTCACTTGAAAAACTTCTCGAGATTTTTTGAGAAAAAAAAATATTCACTTAAAAATTCATTAAAAATTGAGTTTTTTTCTTAAATGTCCGCCTTTCCAAATTTTATCGCAATGTTGTTTTTTCTCTCAACGAACTTTCAATTCATCCTGTACTCGGTATTCTGCGAGAATTATAGTGATAAATTTTACAATTACAACAAATTTTTCAATTATACAAACACAAGTCTTTTTTTTTGTATTTTTCTTTTAAATTTAATTTTAGAATTCACAGTTTATTGGTAAATTTATCATATTTTTAGTTGATAGTTTTGTTGATAGATAGGGTAAGTGTGCCAAATTTCGGCATAGTTGCATGCAAGTGCCAAGGTTTCAAGTTTTCAATGCTACATTATTAATACAAATTAAATATTTTTATTACTTCTTCTTAAGGAGTGTTGCTTGGAACCTTGTAGACAGTTTATCGTCTTTATTTACTCTGAAAATCATTCTTAACTTAATACATTTCAAATTAAAATAAATAAAAATGTAGACATAGCTTTGGTGCCTTATTTCGGCCACCTTCATTCTCATAGTTCTTTGCCCATCGGGAGTTCTGCAAATGTCTTTTTCACGTCATCTTTTTTGTCGAAACTACATTTTTTGTTATTCTTTTGTATTGTATAATCTCTAGAGTATGTAAAAACTAAAAATTCATGAAAATTCGAAGAACAAAAAAGATGGCCGGAATTGCAAGCTGGTCGGAATTTGGCACACTTACCCTAGTTGATTGTTCTTGATTGTTCCTTGTAAATTATGAAGTGAATTTCGATTTAAAAGATAGTGTCTCGGATCAGGGGAAAATGGTGTAGTGTACGAGATAATTGGTTTTGAACCTGGCTAAATTAACCCATTCAGTCAATGTACCAGAAATACTTGAGATAGAATGTTCATATTTTGGGATTAGTTTCATACAGCTTAGTAGATGATTTTTTGAAAAGAAAAAAATGTTATCTCATATGGGGGCGCGGGGAGCCTCTGTCAAACACACGTCTTAACGGTCACTGAATTTAAATTCTGTGCATTAATTCATTACAAACTCTATTGCTTTAGATAGAGTGACTATCCAAGAACACCAATTGAGAACTAGAATTCAAATCAGGAAAACGAAAAGAGGCCAATTTTAACAAATTCGACGGGATGTCGTATTTTCCGTCCGCCATTTTGAGCAAAAATTTTGCATGACCTTCCGCGAAGCAAGAAAATAATAACAAAATGTATTTACATCTCTGTCGGACTATTTTTCTCAAGTAATTGAAGAACTAAAGTTACTAAAAATCCATTCCCGACAGCAATTCGGATAAAAATTGCCCAGAAATAAATCATCAAAAATCACTCAATTTGCGTATGATATATAATACCATTTTAAGGAATGGGTTAGTGTAAAATACTGAGGCGTTGCAAAAGAACTCACCTGAGAGCATGAAATGGCAGAAAACTCCTCACGGAGGTAGTGGCAAGCTTGTCTGTGGACCCAGGCTGATCCATGAGGCTGACTGCCCCACTTGAGCACCGTTGGAAGTGTATCGAGGGTCAACCACTCGAGAATCAAGTCTTCACATCCCTGAGCCAGAATATCCAGCTCCAGGAATCGTCCAATCTGATAAAGTTCCATGGCTTCCTCCAGTGGACTCGGACGTGTCCTGCCGGTGTGTGTGAGTGCCTGTACCTCTCCGAGGCTCCCTGAAGCACCTCCACCGCAACCACTGCCACGCAGGATCAACGACAAATCCACTGTATCCAAATAGATGGCGTGCAGAAGTACCCTTGCATAGCGTTTGGGTATGACAGTCTCATCGAGGACAATTCGTGTTGGCACATGGAGAGCACGTTCTGTGTGTTCATCACCGTTACGCGTCCGTCTCTGAATAAGATTCCGGAAGAAGGGTGATCTAGCACTAAGGATGGCCTTATGACACGGCAGCTCCAACTTCGGCCGGAATCCATACTCTGAACTCCCTGAATCTGGCCGATGATAGTCTGTGCCCTCGGCTGTGAACACAAGGGCAGCATCTGCATAGTCTCCAGTCTCCAAGAGATATCTATAGAAATATTATTGGAAGATTCAGTTTTTTGCAGAGTTCATTTCTAAAGAAATCTGCAAATAATCTACCTTAAATCGTGCTCTAAAGGATTAGGAGTGCCAAAATCCTCTCCCAGGCGCCTCAGGAGTCCCACATCGATGCTGGGATCATGAGGACAGAGATCACCAGTGTACAGGTATCGAAGCAGGGAAGAGAACATTGAAACATCTACAGGAGACGATCGGAGCTCAAGACAAATTCGAGCTCCATATCCTGGACATCCGGCCAGGAGATCCCTAAAATAGGGACAACGGGCAGATAGTAGAGCTCTATGTACAGGAAATACCGTTCCCCTGAACACCAAATCGCAATCTGTGCAGTGCTTAAAGTCATACAGAGCACTCAAGTCTTGCTTGAACGTTGTAGCTGGCGGACGTGCCAGTTCTGCCTGAACGGATAGATCCTTGAGGGCTGCCAGTGCTTCATACTCATCCAGCAGTGCCGCCAACTCAAGGCTACTCCAGTCAGATACAAAATCACGCAACACCCGCCCATGATCACAGGCCTTGGATGAGCGTCGACGACGAATGAATTTCTTCCTCAATGTGGCAAAACCAGTGACTTTCTTTCGCCTCTCCCGCAATAGGGCACCACCACCACCAGCTGATGCTGCCATCGCACCACTGCCACCACTTGTGGGACAATCTGTCGTTGATATTGTAGCTCCCATGGTGCCACTCTCATCTGTCATACGAGGCCCCGATTTACTGTCGCACCAGAAAAAGCCGCAGGGCATGAGACAACCCCACAGGCTCATACCGTCACAGGAGGACCTACAAGGACACCCATAAATACACCCAATTCTCCCACAGTACAATCCATTATTTACAGTGAATCATACTTTCGACAACTCCTCTATCTTCATTTCAACATATTAAAACATCTTTTAACCCCAAACCAACGACCAATATATCCAATGAAAATTTAATCAATAACCACTATTATAAGACACAATTTCCTTCCGGAGAGAGAAAGTGATTCTTTCCAATTGAAAAGGCAAGTAATTTTCCCAGAATTAGATTACCTATTATTCTATTCATAAGAATTCCTCAATAATAACACATAAAATAAACAGTATAATTTTCCACAAATTTAACGTTAGATTTTAATACAAAATTAACATATTAATTCCATTTTATTAGTTTCTCAGCTGCTTATAATAATAGTAAGATAAAGTGTTATGCTTTGAGGTATGTATATATCGTGAATTTAAAGTAATAAACTATTTTATTACCTAATATGACTAATTAAAGTCGTTGAAGTACAATAGTTTGTGTGACTCAAACAAATAATATCAACAAAAAAATAATAATAAAGAAAATTAACCCAAAAATGGAAAAAATAATCAAGGTCATGCGTGACACCCCATCTGACATACTCCCTTTTTTGGACCACTCCACAAGAATAACTATATAAATATTGCTTATGTTATCAGAAAAATTATACAATTTTAGTAATATTTCTGGTAAGAGGGAAAATAATAACCCGGAATATTTACTTAACATGGTAACAGTCAACATTTTAATATGCAAAAGAAAATAATGAGATAATGTTTTTACAGTAATAATTTATGGATTATAAAAAAACCAATAAAAACTCAAAACTACTATTCATCTTTCATTATCACTTATTGTAAGAAAATATAAAAAAAATCCTAATCTATTTTTGCTTGTAAAATACCTTGTTCAAAATTCAAAAAAAGTATATATACAGAGTAGAATGAAATACCATCACTAAAAAAATAAATTTATTTTCATCAGATTACTTTAAAAATGTATTTTCTTGATTTTGTAAATGGAAAATTCAGTACAAAAAAATGTTTCTTTAAGTATGACCTCTCCCACAAAATTAATTCAAACAACGAAATGAAAAATCAAAATGAAAAAATTGTCAGTATAGAGCTGTAACTGAGGATACGAAAGACACTAAAGCAAATTTCAAATAAATAAAAACTTTATTGATGCAGTAATGCACCAATAGTTTTTGTAATGCTACCCCTGACGCACCGATAGTTGTTAAAAGATTAATTAAGTATCAGAAAGGCCTAATGTAATGCTGAGTACTAAATCAAAAAAGGATAATAGAAAGTAATGTGAATTCAAAACTTTTATTTTTCCTTATTTTATTATAGAGAAAAAAAATATTAAAGTATTTAAAATCTTTTCTAAATGCATTTATTTTAGTTATAATAAATTGGAAATCGCAATCATTAAAAACTTTATTAATCAAGTTAGTATTTCTTATTTTAATCACTAAAACTTAACTTATAAACTACCAAACATTCGAAACATTTAATGCATTATAAGGAAATTTTCAACTTAGAAGAAAATGTTTTATTTTAAAACGCCCCATCCTTCGAATATTGCAGCATACAAAGAAAATTAATTCCAAGCTAATCTATTCTAAAATGGATTTTTTCTTTTAACATTGGAAGCAATTTTCCTCGAAAATGCTTTTTAAATAAAATTGCTAAAAAATCCATCATAGACATGTTTTTTTTTTATAAAATATGCTCTAATTTTCAGAGGTTTACTAAAGTAAAAATATTAAACTACTGAAATATTCGAAAGCTGGTTTACTCGAAGAATATTCATTATATAAAAATTCTCATTAATGGACAATTCGCTTGACTAAGATTTATAGAAAAGCAAAGATTTTATGTTTCTGGGATAGTTTTTCTTAAACCTCAGACTGTTATATGGGTGTCAGACCGAAGAGCCCAATACTCCTCAGGCTGATCTTCGAGAATATATAGTCTGTAAAATTTGGAAATAAAGGATTAGGTAAACAAAATTTATGTAAGCCCTCAGTATATTGTAGTTTAGGATAAATTCTTTACTGTCAAATTTTACAAGCCAAATATTCCCGAGGATCAACCAGCCTGTACTTAGGCCTTAAAATGTTCTAGACATACTTACTAGACATATTTGGCTAAAGTCTAGTGACGGCTCAGTGGGAATGTAGTTTAATCATTATTTTAATTATAATTACGTTAAACCGTTTCTCGGGTTAGGTCGCAGGTGTGTTCGGCACATAAGGTTTATGCACTGGACACACTCGCAACTGAAGAATAATTAGTGAATAATTCTTTTTCTTAATTATAATAATATGTAATTTGTAAAGTAAATTAACAGGAAACTTCATTTCTAAAGGAGTATTAATGTATTTTAATGGAAATATCGTAATAAAAACTCCCAAAAATGATGTTTAATAAATGCCAGTGAATGCTAAGCCGTGTTTGTAATGTGTAATGAGCTTTGGCTATGTGTGTCCAACACATTATACGGGCTTCATTTAAAGGACTTAACGTAATTATAATAAAAAAATAATGATTAGTCTACATTTCTATCAGTTTCCTACTAAACCCTCTCTCGGCTTAAGCCGTAAGTCTGTCTAGAGCATAAGACCCATAATAGATTCGAGTCTATTCGGACCATAGCCTTATAAGTATTAAAAGATTAAAAGCAAATGATATATTACATTCTGAAAAATCAATAAAATTGATTCTCATATAGAATTTTCAGACCTTTGAGAACAGGTTTTACACATCTAGTCCAAAGACCGCTTTAGGGAAATCCAAGGTAAAATTGATTTTCATAGTCTTCTATAAATTAATCCAAGGAATGGTTGAATTACTTTATTATTTGAGTCTACAGTTCATCACGAGCGTGAGCAGTCTGATTTGCGCAAAGCTCTGTGAAATAATCAATTAGTATTAAGAAAAAGTCTCTAAAAATCAATTGAAATAGTGAAATTGGACACTAAAGTAAAAGACATTGTCATATTGAACAGTGGAAAGTGAATTTTCAATTGTGAAAATAGAAAATTGGGAATTTCCATTTCATAAAAAAAAAAGTCTCCCAGTTAAGTGTAAAAGAGTGAGCAGGATGGCGGGAGCGCCAGCCGGCGCTGTCCGCAAGAGAGTGAGGGAGACTCCTTTCACGGAAGAGGATTTCCCAACTTTAGAGAGAAAGAGAGAAAGAAACCTGTTTGTTTTTGGGAGAGGAGATGATAACAATGGACCAAAATTCCTGGTAGTGGAGAGAGTTGAAGCCGATAAGAGCATGAAGACTCTATCGGTATTCAAAGTGAAACGAGAGATTGCAAAAATTGCTGGGACAGTTAAGCGGCTGCAGCCTTTGTTGGGTGGAAAGACTCTTTTGATTGAGATCAAAAATGAAAATCAGGTTGAACCACTCTTGAAGTTGCAATTGTTGGCTGGGAAATCAGTGAAGGTTTCTGTGCACCAGACAATGAACAAATCTAAGGGGATCATAGCTTGCTATGATTGGACCCACATGCCAATAGAGGAGCTGAAGGAGGAACTGAAGGCGTTCAACATTTCGGACGTGACAGCTATTAAAAGGAAGGCTGAAAAAGGAAAAATGATTGATACGGGATCTTTCATTGTGGTTTTTGACTCTCCTCAACTGCCTGAGTCAATTGACGCCTTTTACTATCCCCTCAAAGTGAAGGTGTACGTGCCAAATCCCATGAGGTGTTTCAAATGTCAAAAATATGGACATTTTGTTGACAAATGCCGACTCCATAAGAAGTTATGTGGACGCTGTCTGTACGATGAGCACGAGGGTGAATGTAAAAATCCCCATTTCTGCGCAAATTGTGGGGAAGATCATCTTTCTTGGTCGAGGAAGTGCCCCATCTTCAAGCAAGAATTTGCAATAATGAGGATAAAGGTGACGCAAAAGATGTCATACTTCGCGGCAAAGCAGGAGTATATGAGGTCTCGTGGATTGGATAAATCTTTTGCTGAAGTGGTTGCCCGTTCTAAGGCTTCCAAGATGCTGAGACAAATTCAAGCGTCAAAGAAAACAGTATTCCCGGGTTATGAAGCACAGTGCAATGAAGGAGATGAAAGAAATGGCGTCGGTTTGCCCTCAACTGGGTTCTTGGAGTCCCTGAGACAGGACAGAATGGACACGGAGGAAAACTCTTCTGCGGAAACCCAACAAGGACATCCGCAGGCGCCTGGTGTTTCTTCTGGAAACACCTTTTTGGGTGCTGACAACAGCACCGGTAGCAGCCCACAACTTCCATCGTCAGGAACAATTGGAACCGTCATTAAGGATGCTTTAGATACTTTAAATTAGTATTGATAGTGTTTGTGCTAGGGTGGGCCGGACTGGACATGGGACTGCAGGGCTTGCGCCTGGCTCCGTTTGTGTGCCCATTTAGTGTATTCTTCGAATGCTCTTTGTGGGTGTACAGCGGTGGTTGGGTTTGGGGCGTGTGGTTCTGTGTCTGGTCTGGTCCATTTTGGCATGAATGTAAGTATTTCAAGAGAAATCACACACTAGAAAGTCATTTGATTATTATTAGTATTTTTGAATTTATTTTGATAAATATTTAAGATGATTTTGATTCAATGGAATATAAACGGTTTTTATAACAATTTCTTCGACATTCAGAGACTAGTGTGTGATCTTGATCCACATTTTATTTGTCTTCAAGAAACTCACCTTGGAGTTAATGATGTTCCTAAACTGAGAAATTACTCAATTATTGCTAATATTAATGCACACTCTAATTCTTCTGGTGGAGTGGCTATTTGTATTTCTAATCGCTCCAATATTAAGTTTTCAGAGATTAATTTAAATTCTCCTCTTGATGCTGTAGCTATAAGAACTGTATATAAAGGCAGAGAATTATCTGTTTGTTCCCTTTATTTAAAACCTAATATGAGGGTTGAGCCTTCGGAACTTCAAATGCTGTCGGATCAGATTCCTTCTCCCAAACTCATAGTTGGAGACTTTAACGCTCACAATCAGATTTGGGGATCCGTGCGAACATGTTCAAGAGGAAGGACAATAGAAAATTTTCTTTTAAATAATGAACTAGTATACCTAAATAAGGGAAAAAACACTTATTTCCACCCTGGTTTCAGAACTTTATCAGCGATAGACTTAGCATTATGCAGCTCACAAATTCTTCATACATTTGATTGGGACGTTTTAGACTCATACCACTCCAGTGATCACTTTCCGATTAAGATTACTGAAATTAATGCGGGACCTGATACTTACAGACGTCAAAGATGGAAAGAAAAAGATGTAGACTGGATTAAATTTGGTAGGAGGGTTGAAGAAACCCTTCCTTCACTAGAATATTTAGATTTAGATAATGCCATAGACAAATTCACTGAAACAGTACAAAACGTTGCTAATGAAATGGTTCCTAAAACTAGTGCAGTCCCTAAAGTCAAACAAAAAGCCTGGTGGAATGATAGTATAGCTTCCCTTTCTAAAGAATGTAAAAAGGCCTACAAAAAAGCTTGTAAAAATTTAACCGAAGAAAATGACAGGAATTACAGAGCTCTTAAAGCCGAACTTAAAAAGCAGTGCCTAGAAGCCAAAAAGAAAACATGGCAAGATTACGTTCGAACAATTGATGTTAATACAACTTCTGGGGATATGTGGCATAAAATTAATCGAATTAGGGGGACACATAAGACGCAGATTATCAATCAAATAAAGTCTGGTAACAACATTGTTACCACGCCAACGGAGATTGGAAACTCGCTGGCCAATTATTTTCAGAATAACTCTAAAGATGACCCTATTGATTCTCCCAGTATGAATAGAAAAAATTATTTGGAGACATCACTTATTCAAATAAGTAATGAACCTCCTGAATTATCAATGCTTGATGTTCCTTTTTCACTAAATGAAATGAACACTTGTATGAGAAAAGCGAAAGGAAAATCTCCGGGTCCAGACACTCTTACTTACAATATGTTGAAGAATTTAGAGTTATCTTCTAAAACAAGTCTGCTAGCTATTTATAATAGAATATTGGAAAGTGGAGTGTTTCCCGAAGTATGGAAGATGGCTAGTGTAGTTCCCATTCTTAAACCAGACAAAGATCCGTTATCTGTGGAAAGTTATAGACCAATATCCCTGCTCAATTGTTCTAGCAAAATTTTTGAAAAAATGATAGCTATGAGATTAAACTGGTGGTTAGAATCTAACAACAAGTTGTCTGAAAGGCAGTACGGCTTTAGGAACTCTAGAAGCACTAATGATAATGTTACATTTTTACTAAATTACATTGCAGTAAACCGACAAGAAGGTAATCATACTATAGCTGTTTCACTAGATATTTCAAAAGCTTATGAAAAAGTATGGCGGGTAATAGTCTTAAAACAACTTCATGAATGGGGTTTAAATGGCAGTTTAATATCTTTAATTGACAATTTTATGCAAAATAGAAAAATTCAGGTTTTAATTGGTAATCAAGTCTCTGACATTCACATTTTAACAAATGGTGTCCCACAAGGCAGTTCACTATCTGTAACTCTTTTCTTGATAGCAATCAATAGTGTTACAAAAGAATTTGATAAAACCCCGGGAATTGAGTTCCTATTATATGCTGACGATATAATAATGTTTTCTTCACATCCAGATTACGACTGTTTAATCTTAAATATCCAAAATGCCCTAAACAACATAATGCAATGGGCCGATTTGAACGGGTTTCACTTCTCAGCAGAAAAAACTCAAGCTATCCATTTCTGTCACAAACGAATTTGTCAAGATCCGGATATTTTCATGGGAAGACATCAGATCCAATTTGTGGATGATATAAGGATCTTAGGTATTCAATTTGATAGAAAGCTTTTGTTTAATAAGCATTTAGATAAAGTTAAGAACAGTCTCACCAAAAATTTAAATTTAGTTAGAAATATTTCTAGTCAGGAATGGGGTTCTAACCAAGAGCAGCTTTTGAACATTGTAAATGCTTTGATCTGTAGTCGTATTGAATATTGCAGCACAGCAGTTAGTACAACGAACACTAGCAATTTAAATAAGTTAAATCCAATTTTAAATGCAGCACTTAGAGCTTCAACAGGCGCCTTTAGATCATCCCCAATAAATAGTATTATGGCAATTTCAAACTTTACCCCATTGGACATCAGACGTTCAAGAATCAATGTCAAATACTTCACGAAGAGTGTAAGTTATGACAGAGATTTAATAAGGTCGCAATATGAATTTTCAATGAGATTCCGTAAGCCTACACCCTTTATTATTACAGCAAAACAAGATTTAGAAAGATTTAATATCTCAATATCAAACTTAAAAACAGTAGATCCTCCTACACAAGCCCCTTGGTATTTCAGAGATAACATGATAAATTTCTCTCTGGCAATTTTTAAAAAATCAGAAACTTCTCCAGCTAGATATATTGAAGAATTCAACAAAGTCATCTCTCGTTTTTCGGATCACACTAAAGTCTTCACCGATGGCTCAAAAAGTGACTCGGGTGTCGCGTTTGCAACGTATTATGTTAAAAATGAATCATTGTGTTCCGAGTCTCAAGTAAAAATTCCAGAATTTGTTTCAGTATTTGCTTCGGAGGCCAAGGCCATATTAACAGGTTGTGATATTCCTTGGGATAATGGAGAAAAAAGGATAATTTTGTCAGACAGTATGTCAGTACTCCAAGCTATTTCAAATCTTGAAAATTCGTATCCTACAGTCACCAAAATTAGAGATCGCCTCATTCAGCACTATCCTAATCTCAAACTCATGTGGATTCCCAGTCATGTGGGTATTGATGGGAACGAAATAGTAGATAGCTTGGCTAAAACTGCTACGTTGAGAGAAGGAATCGATGATCAGTCGCATTATTCGATTGACTTGGTAAATTTAATTCAACGTAATTCTAGAGAAATGGCTTCAGAATCCTGGAGTAGAATTTATCAAAGTGACGGCCTAGCAAAATTGGGATTTAATATTCAATTATTTCAAAGCAGTAGCCTTAAATACACTAGAAGAGACAGAGTAGTTTTAAATAGAGTTTTAATTGGTCACACTAAATTAACACATGGTTTTCTAATGTCGAAGGATCCGCCTCCCATTTGTGATACATGTAATGTACAGATCTCAGTAATTCATATTTTTGCTGAGTGTCCTAAATACACTCAAGCAAGACAATATTTGAACTATAAAAATTGTGATAGTATTTTAAGTTTTCTAAGACACATTGGAATTTATGATGCTATTTAGTATTTTTTTTCTATAATTTGTAATTAAGTAATTGTTCCTACTACCCTTTTGGGTAAATTTGACTGAATTTAGTGGAAAATATCCCAAATTGAATAGTTTTTAAGCAACACAATATTATTATTTGTAAAGTATTATACACTTCATGGCTACGGCCCCTGTGTAAATTTTCTTGAAATATATACTTTATTATTTATTTATTGATTTTAATCTACCTGGCTTTTTTATTCCCTTTAGCATGAACATGAGAAATATATCTTTTGAGACGCTTTATGCATTTAAACCGGGTGGGACTCGAACTCACAACTTTGCCGGTGGAGTCAGGGGTCATAAGAGCCAAGTGCTCAAGTGCCGAACGCTCTTACCAAATGCACCACGGACCCCCTAAATGAATTAATTTAATTATTAAAAATCACTTTACTGATTGTTTTATGGCGATTATCCTAGTCCCTATAAATAAAATAGCTGATTTAGAGTACCAAGAACACTTTCTTATTCGGGTGGCTAATGCATAAAAATTTACTTTAAGTTCCCTTAGTTTTATTGCAATTCCTTATCATTGATGACTTTTTCGTGTGATTATGAATATGTAAATTCAATATCGGTTATGAAGATAAAAAAAAATATCCTTGGATTTCAAACAATTTCACGATCTAATTTCTGAATAAAGCGGATGAGATTTTGCCCTAAACGTCCAATTGAGAGAGTGTCTACTTTATTAATGAAAAATTGCTACTTCTGTATTTGTCTTATTTAGGCTTTTCACATGAAATAGGACAGAGCAAGAGCTTTAAAAGAATTATAAATAAACTTATATTAGGGTTCAAAATATCCTTTTATATAAATAATACGCTTTTTCAAAAAATACTGAAAATTTTCTGTACTAAATTCGCATATAAGTAAAATGAGAATCATAAATTTTAATACAAACAAAAAATTGAAATATCTTTTGAGAAGTTCTGAATGTGAATCCCTTGGGTATTGTCAATTTGGTTCAAAAGGGTTTATGAACAAAAAGGGATTTTTCACATATACGAATAAAATAGATCTTTTAACTGACTATTTTGATCTTTTTGCTAACCAAATGTGTTTTTTTTTTATCTTTAACTTTTTGAAAGAAAAAGCAATAATTAAAAATAAAAAGTACATTGTTGATAACCTTGATTTTCTTACATTTTTGTGGTCTTTCCATTATAACCCATAATTTTCATAATTAACGAATAATAAATATTTTCATACAGAGTTTATTAGACAGGAGGAGGTGTGGCTGTTTTGGTTAAACCGGACATTAACATAATCTAATTTAGATATACAAAACAATTGTGGATCTAAATTAAATTATAGCCAGTATGGGAATTCTCTAACATATGACAATGTCATATAACAAATTGCCGGAGTTAAATCCAGGAACAAGACAATATTAAATACCGGTGAACATTAAATCGTCATTACAAGGAGCTTTATGAAGCTATGAGTGATTCATATGAATCGCATTTTTGAATAGTTTTCCCGAGTTTACTCAATAAAAATATTTAAATTTGTCATATGACATTGTCGTACTGTTACAGAATTCCCCTACGAACCAGCTTTCTTTACAAAAATGCG
Organism: Phlebotomus papatasi; assembly: GCF_024763615.1. NCBI lineage: Eukaryota > Metazoa > Arthropoda > Insecta > Diptera > Psychodidae > Phlebotomus > Phlebotomus papatasi. The sequence continues at coordinate 82,156,567 of NC_077222.1, forward strand.
AAAAATTAGTATTAGGGTAGAGTCAGTACTTTTCGCCACCCTTGGGCTTTTACGGCCTCCTTATGTGTAAAATTTTTGTCAGACTAAAATGAATTATTGTATAACGATACTTTGAATCAACATCTATATAAATATCTACGATACTTTTCGAGAATTTTAGTGAATCTCATTGAAAAATTTGCATTTTCGCCAATTGTTCTTGTTTCAGTACTTTTCGCCACTTATTTTAAAATGAATTTTAAATAATTAAGAGACGTGATAACCCATTAAAATATTAGAATAGAGCATATTATGAGTGTAGAAGTACCATTTATTATTAAATTCCTTAAATTAGTTGTTTTATCTTAGGTGGCCAAAAAGTTCTTACATGGAGAAAAGGGCTGACTCTACCCTATTAATGTAACTTTACAGCGCAAAGTTGCCCCACCTTGTCCTATATCTAAATCAAGATATTTTAATAGTAAATTCCACAAATTATTTGAAAAAAGTTAAAATTTAACTAAATTTACTGCAAACAAATGTTTTTATTTAATCTATAGTTATCTTGTGTACAATGTGTTACGAATTCAGTCTTTTCATCACGTTCTCAATCAACCCTTCCTCACTTTCTTTATGTAAATACATTTCTTGATTTTTTTTTTTATTTATTTATGCCTAAGAATAGGACAAGAACACAACACTGTGATAACCCTGAGTTATTCAATTGTATTTGAACTATTAGATACCAAAATATCGAAAATATCAATTGCGCATTGTAACAATTACATCACATAGAAAGATATCATTTGATGCCTGAAAAGGCCCTCAATGCCCTCAGACGAATTTATCGGTTTATCAATGAGGGAAATTTATTGATTTATATACGCTACATAAATGTGAGACTCATTCGATTAATTGACTTTTTTTGTCGAATGTACACACTGGAAGTGAACAAGAATTTGAGCAGAAGCAAAAACGACATTGCAGAATAAAAATTGCAGAAATACAGTGAGATTGTTGAATGTTAAATGAGCGTGAAAAACGCCAGAGTTGAATAACTTGGAGAAATCTGCTGATTAATAAAATAAAAATTGCATTTCTCTTTTGGGGATATTGGATTACTCTGTGATGCAGACAGGGAGTATTAAATATCCTTGAAAGATTTTAATCATTCTGTGTCTGGCCACCTTTGCTGAGATTTAACAACCAAGAGATGGGATATCCCCACAGAAAGGGATTATTATGGGGAAAATACCAAAACCCTTTTGCTGAGATATTCGTCTGACATCAAAGGGAATGTGGGATACAGAAAAGAGAGTTTTCTAATCATCTGACTTTTGAACTTTAAGGAGATTCTTTGGGACTCCTTTTGACGTAAGCAGAGATTATCGATCCAGGCAAAGAGGGATTTTCTCATTAGAAATCCTAATCACTGGTATTTCCCATGATTTACCGTGGAAATGGACACTTCCGCAATGCATGACCATCAAGTAGCATTGAATCAACTTGCCGTATTGTTGGAATTTACCAGGAATTTCCTCACTTTCTCTCACCCCTTTTGGAGTCTATCTCACTTAAGTGCTTTTCCTCGAAAACCAAACGACAAACATCTGCCAGACTCTCATAAAATGTCCTATTTTGCATCCATCCATTACCTGTAGTCATTTTTATCCTTTCAAATCACAACAATTTCACTTCCCGCCGTCTGGAGAATGTCTGCATTTTCATGAAATATTTTCTTCTTGGTCAAAGCAAACAAATCCCAATTCACAGACTGTCAGCCATGTTTACTGCACTGTCACTTTTTCAACTTGATTGGGGCCACTTTCCCAGCAGATTTTCCAGCTTATTAGCAACACTTTTACCCATATAGCACTATCCACTGAATCAGTGTACAGTCACAATTAGAATTTTCACAAAGGGATCAGGGAAAACTGCCTTTTTCCAGAAAATCTTCGCACAGAACTCGCGACAACCTTAAACAAAACGCCTCTGACGGTGCGGATGGGAAAGAAACTGGTGGGAAGTTTCCCAATAAATCCGCCAGAGGCACTGCAATGAGTAAACTTCGTGCCGCCTTCGGCAAACAACCAATTAAAAGAAAATAAACAATTTTCCTAGATTTTCAGTAGATTTTCCGACATTTAGACATACTCGAATTGCATTTAATGATTTTTCACGAAACAAATATCTCTAAAATCAGAAACACCTTGGATTTCCACTCAAAACGATATTTATCGAAGATGGCCGAGAGTAGCCGAATGGAGAAATTTCGAAAACAGCTGATTCGAAATTCAGTGGAGGCTGGAAAGGGAGAAAGCACCTGCAAAATAAAAACAAACAGTGTTTACATAAGATTTTTGCATCTTTTCCCGTGCAAATGCCTGACCATTTGGATTCAGAGAGTAAATTGTGGACAGATGATCTTCAGGTGTGTGCCCAAACGGGTGCAGGATTCGCGACAAATCAGCAGTACCGAGAAGATGGTGCAAGAAACAATGAGGCTTCCTTTAAATTTCGCGACAGGAGCTTTCACATAAAAGTGGATGAGAATACGTAAGTCCAACCAGGAATTTGCTCTCAAGAGATCCTTTTTATTGAGGAGATTTTATTTCCCAGGTCTCTGTATGCCATCTGCTCAGGACACAATGGGTCAAAGGTAGCCCATTTGGCCATTCAGAGAATTGCAGCAGAGATAGCTTTTGGTGGCATCAGTGGCAAGTCCAATGAGGAAGAAGTCAAAGAAGTCCTCAGACAAACCTTTATAACTGTAGAGAAGACATACCTGGAGACGATAGATTCACTGTTGGCGAAGAAAGCCTTCAGGCAGTATGAAATTCCCGAAGGAATCAGTCAGTATGAGATATCACAGAAGTACAAGAATATCTTGGATGAACTGAAGCAGATCAACGAAGAGTTGTCAGTGGGAACTAGTGTTGTGATTGCACTGATCTGCCACAAGAAGCTCTACATTGCCAACATTGGGAATTGCCGGGCTTTGCTCTGCAAAAATGACGCAAATAATGTCCTGAGAGTCGTTCAGCTCAGTGTTGATCACAATCTCTACAACGAAGATGAGATTTTGAGGCTCTGCCAGCTGGGATTGGATACACAGGCATTGCGGCAGGCTCCACTCAGCTGTACTCGATGCATTGGAAGTTACATGAATAAGTCCGGCTACCGAGATTGCGATTTTCTCTCAGGAGCCTCTGCCGAACCCGTAATATCTCAGCCGGAAATCGTAGGAGCCATCCCTGTAGATGACACTTGCAGTTTTCTCATTCTAATGTCCGGTGGACTGTGCAAGACGCTCCAGGAGATCTTCTCAACGGAAGTGAGTCAGGTGAACAAGGAGATGATCCAAATGGCAGTTGAGCAATTCCGGACACAGTCCACAATGGCCGGAGTGGCTCAGTCCGTTGTCCATAAAATTGTACAATTTCACCATGATTTGTACATGGAACATGTCCAGGAGCGTGGCAGCGGAGAAACTCCATTGCCCTTCACACGACGTGACGACATCACCATTCTGATAAGGAATTTCAATTTTGTCATGCCAAAGTTTAACAAGAGAGGTGCTGTTCGATTCAATTCCGTGGTCAGGGAGCATTCTGCCAATAATTCTATCATCTTCACCGATAACACTCTGTCCAGTACAAATACCTCCCAATACATCAACACCAACAGCTCAACGTCTTCGTACTCGGACACCAATCAGGGCAGTCGGTACCGAAGGGAGCAAGAGAAGATTTCTCCCTATGTGGATTTCTCCGAGTACTACAGAAACGTGGAAGAAGCAAAAAAGAATGGAACGCTGCCGCCAGGTATTGATTTTGATTAGATTCAATAAGCCAAAAATAGTTACAGGGTTCTTCATGGAATTTGCAACCAAACTTGCTTTAATCATATCATACAAGTCATTTCTATTATTCGACTTGCCCAACTACAGTAGACTCTCTCTCAATTGGGCATTTGGGGCGAAATGTCATCCGGTTTATCGATAGATTTGGGCGTCAAAGCCTTTGTAAATTCCACAAAAAGCGCTCATTTATAAAGAATCACGATAAAATAGGAAGAACTACAGCTAATTTGAGCGAATTAGCTTCATAATTAATGTGAAAATTGTCAACAAAATTTTTCACCTTAAAATTTTACTCTTTAAAAAAGCACCTTCATGTCATGAAAACTGAAAAGCGAAAATCTTCCTCCTTAACCTTTCGGAGAAATTTTTAGTCAGGTGTCTACACATTATGAGAAATTTCTGTCAAAAATGAGCTTCAAGAAGCCTGCATCAAAAAATCTGCCCACACATTGGTATGAATGTTTCACAAAAAAATGAGTTTTTGAAGAAAATTTGTCTAATGTGTAGGCAATTTCTTTCAAAAATCATATCCAATTCAAGGTAATTTCCATCAAAAATGTTTGAAGGAAATTACCCTCTACACATTGGAACTAATTTCATCAAAGTCATTTTTGACAGAATTCTTGAAGGAAACCATTTGGCTATATGGACCCGAGTGAGTCCGACAGCCTTACATAAAACAGAAGAAGAAGAAGAAGGAAACCATTACAATTCAAGATAGTTTCTCATGAAAATTTGTTGTTTTCTGACGGAAATAGTGAGAAAAGCGTGTGGTGAAGTTCCTTGGGATAGTATTTAGTGAATTTGTATGGCAAATTTTCCAAAAATGCAAAAGAAGAGTGTTTTTTTGTTTTGGAGATGTTGTTCCTAGTGAAATCCGATTTAAAGGAACACTTCCTCTAATTTTTCTCTAGAAATTGCCAGAAGTTAATGCATCAGTGTACAAAGCCACTGCACTGTACTGAAGAACACCTCAGGAATACACAGTTGCAATGATTTCCGTCAATATCTAGAGAAAAATCAGAGGAAATGTTCCTTCAAAGTCTGGGTTGGATTCCACTGGGAACGACATTTCCAGAAAAACACTCTTCCTTCGCATTTTTGGGAAATTTTCTACATAAATTCACTAAATACTATCCCAAGGAACTTCCACAAACATTTTTCTCGCTTTTTTTTTCAACAGAGAAATAACAAATTTTCATGAAAAGTAATTACAAGAGCAAGAGACTTGGGAATGATAGCAATCTGTCAAGATTTTTTGATGGAAAATAAACCCAAATGTGGAGGCATTTTTCTTCTAAAATTCCTTCAAAAATAGGAATTTTTCTTTCAATAATTCTTGAAATCATTTTTGATGAAATCAGCTCCAATGTGTAGACACCTTAGTGAACAGAAAAATAGACCAGAGTCTTGATTTGTTCTCTTTAATGGCCTCTACACATTGGGAGCAATTTTTGTCAAAAATTGCTTTTTTGAAGGAAATTCCCTGCAGCGTTGTAGGGGGAAACGTCAAATTTCTGTCAAAAACGCAATTTTTGACGAGAATTGCTCCCAATGTGTAGACGCCTTAATTCTTCACGGCGTTTCGAAGATGAATGTCCTCTTCATCAAGTTTCGAATGTAGAGAAAAAATCATCTAGGGGAAAGTACTCTCCCTTCGAATGTTCATGCCTTCGAATAATGTGAATTTCTTTTAATTTTCCTAAGAGATTTACACAAAATAACCGCAATTGATAAAAAGCTAACTAATATTTGACAGAACTGTGAAATACTCTTAGGAAAATAAAAGAAAATTCACATTATTCGAAGGCATGAATTTTCGAAGGGGGAGTACTTTCCCCTACAGGTAGAAAAATCTGCTGCTGCACTGCACTTGGACTTTTTTACAAATCGTCACTCTGAAATTCACCATCCAATGGATTGATATTGATACAGTCGATTAGATGGTCGTCCACAGTCCAAGTGCAGTGCAGCAGCAGATTTTCCCACCTGTACGTGATTTTTTCTCCACACTCGAAACCTGATGAAGAGGGCATCCATCCTCGAAACGTCGTGAAGAATTAAAGAGAAAAAATCAAGAAAAAAAATCAAGTGCGTTCTTGTCCCGACTATATGATTTGGAACACGATGAGGACTGAGGATAACAGTTTTGGCAGAACCCGACACAAAAGTCGATAACACAGAATCACATGAGAACAGTCATGTACTAAAGTAAAGAATATTCAAGAGAAAGATTTCTTCTTTTCAGTTTTCATTAGAATAAGCACCATACCCATTTCAGCCCGATTGACTCTTGTAAGGGCCCAAATGGCCCACATAGTCTCAAGCTAATATGGGATAATGGTACTATTCTCATGCAACATGAACATGTTTTTTTTAGCTCTTTGCAATTCTAAAATGCTTCTGCATTATCGACTTTTCTTTGTGTTGATTTCTGTCACGACTGTTTGATTATTTTAGAACACAATGAGGACGTGTGAAAAGGCCAAATAGTTGAGACAGGAACCGAGACAAGGAAAAGTCGATAAGGCAGAAGCACTTGAGAACAGTAAAATGCTAAAAAAAAAACATGCTCATTTTTCATTTGAATACAGTAGACTCTCTCAAATTCGGGATTTTGGGACAGAAATGTCACCCGAATTAGAGAGAAATTCGGGCGACAAATTTTTTGAAATGCAACGATTTATTATTCATCGGCATACACATATTGATTTTAGATACTCATACTTATAGTAAATTTCATGAAAACCCCCTAGTAATGCAAAAACACATCAGAACTATGACAAACCATTGCAAATTTGAGCATATTTGCTTAATTTGATAATCATAATCAAACTTGAGAAATGTCAACAGACTTTTTTCAAATTTAACTGCTGCCCGAATTAAAAAGTAGCCCGAAAGAGCCGAATTAGCGAGAGTCTACTGTAGCATCATAAATCTTTACTACCAAATTTTACAGGCTAAGTCAAATATTCTTGAGGATCAGCCTGAGTATTTGGGCCCTAAGGTTCATAATAAATTGAATGTAAAATACCCAAAATTCTAACCAGCTTGAGAAGAAGGTACACTAAACTCCAAATGCCACAAGTTTTCATTATTTGTTGCAAACGCAATGGTTCTGTTCTAATGAGAACTGATCATGTTTTTTAGTACTTTACTGTTCTAAAGTGCGTCTGCACTACATAATCGATTTTCTTTGAGTTGGTTCCTGTCACGACTGTTTGATAGTTTCGGAATACACCGAAGACTAGGGAAAATAGTCGAGACAGAAACCAATACAGAGAAAAGTCAGTTAGTGCAAAAGGACAATAGTAAAGTGCTAAAAAAAATGTTCATTTTCATTGGAAAAGCACCATAAAGTTATACAGTATGGGACAAAAAGGTATGATCATTCATTACAATATTAAATTAATTAATTTATTTATCAAAATCATCCGGTTGATAAAATTGCAAAATCAATGTCCCTTACGCAAGCATAAAGTTTAGGTTGGTTTATCTCAGCTTCTATTTAAACTTTAAAGTAATTAAACATGTGAGGTCTCAAGATCTGGTACATTCGCCACACTCAGCTCAAATCGTGGCTATGGTGGCTATTCTAAAGTACTTAAATCGAAGATGACACTTTTGCAATACTTTGGTCATATAATTCTGGGAGCAAGAATGGTCCACGAAGCTGGTAAATGGATAGGCCGTTAGAAAGTCCTTGAGATTATAAACTATACGAGAAACTTTCCTGGACATTTTTTTTCAATTGTTAGCCACATATAATCAATAATTTTGCTTAATTTTATTTTCTAACAAAACCATTGAAGAGAGGAGACTGGGGCAAAAAGTCCCAAAACCGATATTTTTTTCACTGGTTCCTGTAGGACCCGAAAGAATTATAATTCAAATTTTTCTATAGAAAATGGACAGATAAGCCTAGATCAAGTTATTGTAGGTGAGATTATTAACGCGAGCTAATTAATTTAAAAAAAAATGTAAATCTTTTTAATAATAGCGCCCCTTGCGGTCGTTTTACAAACTTCTGATGTTAGAAGAAGATGTGATATTTCATGAGATTTTTCTAAAACGCCCTAATCGATCAAATTTAGATAAATAAAACAGGAGCTATAATCCGGTAGAACTCAAGTTTTTTTTTAACTTCTCGAACTTTCAGAAAGAGCAGTTTCCACAATCCAAATTTTTAATCGAAAGCTCTAAGGCCTTGCTATATAATACTAATGTTTTGAGCCCGATCGATGTCATAGGGACCGAACTATTGAGAAAAAAATGGGAGTCTTCAAAATGATGGCAGGAAGCCGTAATTTTCACCCGATATGTAACTTTTGCCGAAAACCGCAAGTCGATATCTCTCTTAATTTGGGAGTTATTAAGCTCGAAAGAGCGGCCGGACGGACGAACGGACGGGAAAGCTTTTTAGCCACTCATTATATTCATGATCAGGAAGTGATGAAAGACAGTCTGGCAAAATTTGGGGTCGATTGGATGGGATTATTGGTGAGATTGTTAAGAATCTGGGAACAAATTTGCTAATTTACTTACCAATTTGATTTTTTCACTTACCAAAACTCTTTTACCCTCTTCTAAATACTAAACAAATAGTATAACAAATACAAAATAGCATTTTTAAATTTCTTATTTGCGAGAAGGTCTATTCCCAATAAAGCCAATATCCGCCCATGTTATTATTAGTTTAGTATTAGTACATGTCTGTGCTAAATGTAAAGACCTGACTTCAAACGTGTTTTAAAATAAATTTTTTGGAATGTGATTTAAAAAAAAAACATGACGTGACGAAAAAATAACGAAATTGAGCTAAGTATTTATCTGAGATTCTCCATTTCTGCTAAAAATCCACTATTTGGCAAATTTTCTAACCATTCAAACTGATAAAGATTTAAAAAAAAAAGATTGATACGAAATATAATAAGCCACATTATTTTGTATTATACTTGAGTATAATTTGTGTTTATTGAGCTAATTAAGGCAAAATAGCCTAATTCAGAACGTGTTCCAAATGGGAATACAGATTTTTTCCCTAATAAACTCAGTACTAAATTTTTATTTTTATGATTATCAATGTTATAATCTTACTATTTGATTCTTTAGGATCCAGATAATCAAAAATCCATTCATATTCATAAGTTTAATTCAAAAAATACCATTTGGAAATATTTCTTGGCCTCTACACATTGGGAGGAATTTTTGTTAAAAATTGCATTTTTGACAGAATTTTGACGTTTCCCCTACAGCAGTGCAGACGATTTCTTTAAAAGAGCTATTTTTGACGAAAATTGCTCCCAATATGTAGATACCTTAACAAGGCTAATCAACCCTTTTTTCATTCAAAAAAATTGAAAAACGTATTTAAATATTTTAGCACAGGGCTGTACTAATCCACACAAAAAAAGCAATTAAACGATTAAAAATATGCATATTCAATTGTAAGTCTTGTATTAAAGCCAATGTTTGGTTGCAAATCTATTTTTAACTCATAATGTATTAACTTGTGTCTTATTAAATATCAATTTTATATTTTATTCAACTGATGCCTTTTCTATTGAAACAGTTTTCTTAAAAAAAGTTACAAAGTGTAATCGAGCCACTGTAAAAGTTTCTCGTAGTGATCATCCATTTGTTTGAGATCCTGTGTAGAATTGACTTCAGACACAAATTCCTCAAACTCCCCGATCACTGGTGAAACTTCATCAAATGTAACCTGCCCATTATCACTTGGAATCTTGTAGGTTTTGACTTTCTGATATTGATCGCGTTTGTCATTGACAAAGATCAATTTCTCTTCCTCAAATTCCTTCAGATTTTCCTCCTCAAAGTTATCCTGGGGAGGAGTTGTGGTTATTTCTTGGTACTCTGTTGGGTAGTATCCTCCACCATTGACAGCATTTTGGTCAATTGTAAGCTTCTCTCCACGGTCAGAATTTAAATGTCCATGGTATGTTGTGTTGTCCGTTCGAAGGACGATATAATTGTACTTTGTGAATGTTGATTGATTTCCAAAATGATGAATATGTTCCACAGGAAGAATGACTTTAATGGGAATGATGAATCCCTCATCATTCTCTCTCTCAGTCTCAGGGTCTTCTTGCCTTTGTGTGGAAAATTCTGAAGTTGTCTCTAGAGATTCTTCGCCAGATGATTCCTGAAATGATGTTGAGTTTTCCTGATTGTAGTCTTCAATAAGATTCGTTTTAGTGCCTGATTCAACATCTTCCGGATTTGTAGAAGTTTGGGCGGGTGAATTTATTGGGATGGGGTTTTCTCTGTAGGATATCTGGAAGTAAAAATTAAATTTAATAAGCATATCGAATGGGAAACGTGCAAGAAAATGAACAACAAATTTAATTAAAGGCGATAATCATTTGTGATTGTATGACTAATTAAGACAATTTTGTGCTCACGCTAGGAGATTAGCTGGGAAAAGAGCTAAAAGAAACCTTATCAGCTACAATTTAATTGGTCAATCTTATGAATTATTCATATTATGGAGATTGAAGTGATAATTTCTCTAAAACGTAGAGTTATCTGAGAAGTTTAACTGCTCTGGCGAAGGGAAAAGTCATAATTGGGCATATTTCAATGAGAATTTCTTATTCAATCAAGGAAAATTTCATTACCTATAGACAAATTATTGTGATAAAATCCACACGTAAAATAATTCCGTTGAATTTGCAAAGAAGATCATTGGCAAGAGAAAATACCGAGAAATCTGGGGGACTTGTGAATAATAAAAAAAGAACGTGATTACCATCTAGTAAAATTCCTAGAACAATTTGAATTTGAAAGATATAACAAGAGATGTGTAATTTACAAATTCTATTCATATCTTAGTTAAAAATCGCAAATTGGAAATAAAAAAATTTACATTAGAAATGGAAGGTGTTACTGTGCATATTTTATAAATTACGCAATATATCGTGATAAACGCCATTTGAATAATTATTAAATATCAATTAAAAATGAATTCATTTGATTTGCCTAATTAATTGCCTCGCAGATCTCAAATAATTTAATTTTTTAAGTTTATGGCAACTTACTAAAAGCATTAACATGTTTTATGTGAAAAATTTGCATAGAAATTTCCTGCATTATGGAGCTATTACATTGATAAAGAGAAGTTACAGATATTTTAGCTCATGAGTTTGTTTTAGCCTATTTTGGCAGTGTTAGTAAAAGCAAAATTAGAGAGAATTAAAAAGAAAATTTTAAAATATTTTTATGCTTAGAAAATGTTTATGCCCGTTTAAAATGCTAATTTATCCATTTTTTCTTAGCTTTTTCCACTATCAAACAAAAATTTAAAGTCTCAATCAAGGGCTTATTTAGTACAGACATGTGCTAATTGTTTAATTCGACATCTGGTATTTTTTTATAATTTTCACAAGAGTAAAAAAAATAAATAAATTCAAAATAACAATGAAACATGATCTCTTTTTTAGAACATGAAAGTACTAAACTGCAAAAAAATTAAAACATTTGAGACCCGATTAATCTGTTTTAGAGTGTTTAATGGTCCTATTCTAACGAAGAACGAAAAAGGAAAATCTTTTGGATATTTTTTTAGAACTTGACCGCTCTCAAATTCTGCATTATCGATTTTTTTGCCTTGGTCCCTGTCTTGACTGTTTTCCCGAGTCTTCGCCATGTTCTAAAACCAATAAATAGTGTCGTAAAAGGAACCAAAACAATGAAAAATCGTTTATGTAAGAAACACTTGAGAACAGTAGAGTGCTAAATATGTTTATTTTTACTAGAAACGCACCATAACATGTTATTGGATTTTTTTTAGAACAATTCTTATGAGATGCAAGGTGTAAGCGTGATGTAATTTAATAGCAATGAAAGAGAGAGAATTAGGGTAGAATAGCCTAATTCAGAATCTGCCCCAAATGCGAATTTTCCGTAGAATAACATTAACTTTTCCTTAAAAAACACATCACTGCATTTTTATATTTTATATTCTCAAAATCTGTCACAATCTTAGTACCGAACCCTTTGTGCTCTAGATAAATCGAAAATCCATTCATATTGATAAAGTTTTAATAAGAAATTCTCATTTAGAGCAGATTCAGAATTAGGGTATAGTAGGGTAAAGTGATATAATTTGGAATTAATGTTACAAGTTGAACCATTCGCCGATACAAGTTGGACATGGCTTTTTTCTTGATAAATACAGTACAAAATTTGTTTTTAAGCACAAGGAACCAAATTATAAAACTAAAGCATTAAAAATATACAAATAAAAATTAAGTACTAAATTTATGAAGACAAAAAGCCCTGTCCAAATTGTACCATTGCATTGTCCAACTTGTACCACTGTCCAACTTGTACTACTGTCCAACTTGTACCACTGTCCAACTTGTACCACTTTACCCTACCCTAATCTTGAAATGTTGTAAACATTTTTTAATGTGATAGCTCCATTAGTCGGCATGTAGAGAATATCAATGAATTTTTGGGTATTCAACGCACACAGTCTCACGGATAAGCAAAAAAAAGATCAATGAATTCGCGCCAAATTTTGCGATACTCACGTTGCAGGAGCCACAAGGTGCATCGTAGATTGTTGAGAGGATTGAGGCTTTGACGTAGGGGTATTGAATGAAGCTCCAGGGTGGAACGATGATGTAAACGAGACGCGAACAGTGATCAATGACGTAAACTTGATTTTTGCCCATACTTTCGAGACTTTCGTGTTGAGATTGGTGAATGATTGGTATATCTTTGATGCTGTTATTAACGACGTAGAAGTCAACAGATGAGATATTGCCTCCACTAATTCCCACAAAATGAATTGATTTGAATCCAGCGTCTTCGAACCGATTTCTAAGTTCATTCAACCTAGTTAACAAAAGACTTCTCTAAGTTAAAAATTTCTAAGAAGAAAAAAAATTAGGCTGATGTACTGACATAGAAATCTGTCGAAGACAAAATTGTCAGGAGATGCACTTGAAGAGAACACTAATCTGACCCTCGAGATTAACTGTGGAGTTGCCTATATCAAATTTCTGGCACAAATTGAAATCCTCATCGAGGAGTTGCTGTGTATCCCGAATCCATCTTAAATCCTTCACTACCGGTCCTGCACTTGCTATCACTGAGCACAGGGACAAAATCACTAATTTTCCAATCATCACTGGGAAGTTACGAAGTCACAACTGGAGTGTTTTGGCCACGGCGCACAAAAAGACACTGACGATTGAGACTCATTGATTCATTTAACGCTAATACACTACACACAATTCTCTTTTGCTTTATCGCCAGCCCAAGCTCGTGATAATATGATGCGACCTTTCACCTTGAGACTTGGCGCGCGTTTCACTCAATTCAATCTCTTATAGGGGGGCTTTTTGTGGGGGGATCCCAAAGAAAAATCTCTCTTTTCTCATTCCCACAAAAATTTCTCTCTCGTGGTCTCTTTCTCACGTTGTATGAAGCAAAAAAAATAAATAAATAAAGAAAAAAATAACACAGACTCAAAATAATTGCAGTGATTGTTTTCAATTTTCCCCCCATTCTTATAAATTCCCAATTCTCTCGTGCGCACTCCATCATCAGTCTTTTCCTTTTCGATTGGGAAACGCAAACTGAGAATTGTTCTGATTGTTCTAAATCTTGACCCAGTCTCAGCTATAAGTTTCACTTGTGCTGAATTTTATAAACTATATTATTAATATTACTTAAACTGTTTCAAACACGTGCAGAATATAGAGTGAATGAACTCTAAAATCTTGTTAGTGTTTTTTATTGAGACAAAGTTATGAAAATATCGCAACTGTATTAATAATACACCAAACCGGAAGAATTGGCATTAATCTATATCTATAGTGTCTAGATATCTAGATTCATTTATTATATTTTACGTTTGATCGATTTGAATAAAAATTATTTTCTATAAAAGAAATACATTCACAGTTTTTTTTTTTTTAACTATTTATTGTATAAACAACATCAAAAGAAGGCAAAATACACTCCATTCCTACTCTTCGGCCCACCATTCCTATTCAGGAAATTGTTTTACGGTTTTGCAATTTTTTCTAATCCTAACTAGCCATAAGCTCTTTCTCATCTGTTAAAATTTTCAGTGTAATATTTTAATTGACATCCTAGATGTCTCCTGAAGCAGTACCGATTCCCCTTAAGACCATTCCTAGTCTTAGATAAAATTTTACCCCTGCAGGGGTATAGTCGATATAGCAGAAGGACTACTAGTGGACATTATATTAGTTTATATTGGATCGCGGTTAGGAAGTAGATCATTAGGAGGAACGCTGGACGTTCCTAAGGAATTCTTAGCGACTAAAGACCAAAATTGATTCAGGCTCCTCGAGAATATTTAGCCTGTAAAATTTGGCAAATGAAATTCATGCAAAGGACTTTAAATACAAAATACTCAATAGGAGTTTCAGGAGTTTAGTCTAGGTCTAGGAAATTAAAGTTTTCGCTTTCTTACCCTTAGCATAATTTTTTTTCTTTTTAATGACATAATCTTTTATGACATAATTTATGTCTCTGTAATCTTTGATTTTCCCTAATCATCTTATGTTAATTACAATAATTTAAAGTAATTTTTTTATTTTTGTAAAGATCTAAGACTTTTACTAAAAATATTTTACCAAGAAAAAAAAACAAATGGGCAAGGGGTAAACTCATTCCCATTTTTTCTGACAAGGGTTTCTAGTTTCTCGAGTTTTGCGATGCAAAGTGAGTGCCTCGGGTTTCGCGAAGCGTTTCTCGGGCAATTGATAAATGTTTCTTAATATAAGTTACCCCTTGCACATGGGTCATGTTCATGTATGATCCATTCGTTTTTAAAAGTATTCCTAAACTCGTCCGTAATTGAAAAGATTTTCTTCGTTTTCGATTAAGAAAAGGAGAAGGCAGGAGAAGGACAAAATGTGTTTAGGAAATGTCGAAAAATGGATCGTCGAAGACCTAAAGTTAATATCTTTCACCGTTAAGCTCAATTTAGTCCATAGTGACAGTTCGAAATGGTTCGAAAGGAAAAACCGAAAAATTAATGACTTCCTGTTTTAATTTCAAATTAATTAATTTTGCTGAAATATCACGCTTTTGGGTGGGATTTATAGATATGAAGAAATTGAAAAAATCATTCTGTGAGGACGAATAAATAAATAAAAGTTCCAATTTATTTAATATACAATTTATTGTTCAATCTTTAAAATTTAGGTTTTCAGTAAATTACTCAAATTTTTTTAGATTTTCAAGAAAAAAATAGGGACAAGAGAATAAATGGCACCCTATTTGATATTTAAATAGAATATTTGTCCTTATAGGAAAAGGTAGATTAATAAAAGAAAAATGTCATATTAGTTGCATTCTATTAGATAAACAATATTTTGACCAAACTACCAGCCTTGGGGTATCGAGTCTAATAAAAAGTGAAGCTATTTCTCACTTCACTCTATTAATATTTTGAAGATTTTCCTCGATTTAAACAAATTTGCTTGTAATTCTTGTAATAAACAGCAACATTTTCGTGGCTTAATCATAGATTTCTTTTGGTAAAAACCCGAATAGATTGGAATTTTTGCAAAGAACCTCTAATTTTCTTGATTATAAATTCTGGTAGTTTGAACTGGTTCGGGCTAATCTTTATCGCATCATTTTACGGGTTAAAAACGAAGAGATTTTCCTACACAAGCGTAAGGAATTTGCTTCAATAATGGACATAAATTCCTATAGTCTTCTAGTGTGTAGACGCCATAAGGCTTAATGCCATATAAAGGAATGAAAGTTCTCAAGTATTTTTCGAAAAGCAGCAGAGTTAAACGGGTACTTCATACTGGAAGTTAATCTCAGTTCCCGAATGTCTCAATATCGTAAATTAATGTCCAGCAATTTTAGTATAGTTTCGTTTTTCATTTGCACTTAATAATCTTAAGTCAAAATGTTCACAAAAATTGCAAATAAAGAAATTAGAAAGATTCAGGGGGTAAAAGTGCTATTCCAATAAAAATAATTTTTTTTTAACACTTTACTGTTCTCAAGTGCTCCTGCATTATCGACTGGCCTTTGTGTTGGTACTTGTCTCGACTGTCTTCCCTTGTTCTCGCCGTGTTTTAAAAACCATCAAACAGTCGTGACAGAAACTAACACAAAGAAAAGACGATTAATAGGAACACTTGAGAACAGTAAAGTGCTAAATAAAACACGTTTATTTTTCATTGGAATAGCACCATAACTTATTCCCAGTTTGACTGACAAGGTTTTCCGGTTTCTCGACGCAAGAGTTTCTCGGGTTTTGCAAAGCATTTTTCGGTCAATTGACAAGGGTTTCTCACCGTCGAAAGATTATATCATATTGTTAAACCTTAAATCTGAAGCCCATATTAGAGGGTTAACACTCTAGGCTATGAAAATTTAACTTGATTGATGGTGTTGATGGTGCTGTGATAAAATTTAATCCACAGAGTTGTATTGAAATTATCTTATTACATCACGTGAGAATTTAAAAGTAATAAAATATTTAAAAGATTTATCACAATATTAGTTTCAACACCCCCGCAAATATCTAAATAGCAATATACGCTCTGTGCATAAAAAACGCGTTTTTTTCTCAAAATCTGCTTTCACGTTAATTTGAAAATGAGTCGTAGTGAAATTATGAAAGCAAAACCTTTTTTTATTTGAACGAGGAGGATAATTTACTAAGTAAACTTTATTTTATAACAAAAAGCAGTGAATTAATTAACAGACTATGAGAAAAAATCTGTCTTCCAGACACAGTGTCTGTGTCTAGTGTTCGGATAACTTTTGAGGAAAAAATTTATTTTTGATGTTAAAAAAGATGTGAAATAAATAAGTTTGTGACCTTTGGATTTTTCGTATCATGGTGTTATTTCAATGAAAAATGAAAAGGAGACATTTTTCTCCTGAACATTTTACTGCTGAAACTCAAAGAGAGAACAGTTATATAATCGTCTTTTTTTCAACTTGTCACTGTTCTGGAACTTAAACCGTAAGAGATATCGACTTCTAGTCTTCGATGACCCCCAATAAAAAACAAAATCTCTCGATGTTTTTTTCCCTCTCCTCACCCCCCCCCCCCCTCTAACCCCTTCAAAAACCATGTTTTTTGGTTTTTTTTTCAAAATTGGCCCAAGCTTTTTCGGTGATTTTCGGATATGTTTTAGAGCTAGCCCAGGCGAACATTTCGCCCAAACATACCTATGACCGGAAAATTCGCCATTTTGAATTATTGAAGGTCAAAGGTCAACTACTTTGGAGAGCACATTTTTCAACCGATTTGGTTAAATTTGGATTTTTTGGAAAGGTATTGAAATTCGGAACCCGACTGTATCGGTCTTCATCGCTAATGAATCGGTTAAGTACCGATTTTTTGTTTTTCAAATGCTTTTGTGATTTATGAATCAATTTGATCTCTAGTAGATCGGTGATACCAAAAGATTATGCAAAAAAACTAATTCTCGGTGAGCTCTATCTTGTGAGTTCGAGCATTCCAGAAAGCTGGGACGCATTGCCATCTCTTTTTTTTTTAAAGAAATAGTTAAACTGACGTGAAGATAATATGAAGGCATGACACGAGTGTCCCTACCGGAAGCGTCAGTGAAGGATAATTAGGTGTGATTCATTCTAATCACACCTATTTTCAACTCAGAGAAAAAATCTCAGTTTCCCATAAATGGGAAACTGAGTATGAGAACATAAGTGGGAAACTGAGAAGATTTTTTCTCTGAGTTGAAAATTATCCTCCACTGACGCTTCCGGAAGGGACACTCGTGTCCTGCCTTCATATTTTTTTAGTACAAGACTGTTCTCAAGTACTCCTACATAATCGACTTTTCTTAGGGGAAACCGTGGAAACCGAGTCCTTGCCATGTTCCATAACCACCAGAATTGGAATAAGAGCCAACACAGAGAAAAGTTGATCATGCAGAATAAATGAGAACAGTAAGATTAATTTTGTGTTGGCTCTTGTCACGACTGTTTGGTGATTTAGAATACGACGAGGACTACACTAGATCCCGGCATTATGCACATTTTCGGGACCGAAAAAAATTCGCGAAATGATATGATGCATCGAGAAAATTTGCATACCCGCAGGGGCTTTCTTTTGAATAAATCGGCCGTAGAACGAATTTCGCGCGGAGTAAAAGTAGTTCAAACAAAAAGATTCAACTAATTAATAGAAATGCATTAACAAACAGTACTTTTTGACCAGAGTTCTTCAATAAATCGTTAGGATATTTAAGAAATTTACCTTCAATTTTAATAAAACTTAAGAAATTAAAGTTTTATTTTGAAAAAGTAACAAAATGTTTTTAAATTTCCCGCGTCGCAACAAAGTATACATTCAGGCGTATTTAAAAAAAATTATAAATTGACTCCCAAGGGTAGGCAAACTTGCATAATTGACGGAAAGTCGATAATGCAGAAGCACTCGAGAACAGTAAAGTGCTAAAAAAATAAGTTTTCAGGAGAAAGATTAGGTAAGATCTTTTAATTTTTGGAATAGCGGCATTATGGACTAAAATTGCATCTTAAAGAAAATTAAGTAAAACACTTCATTTTTTTTATATAAAATTCCACATAACACCCCCTTTTATTAAAAAATATATCTGCCACTTCAATCCACAGTCATGCCTCAAATTTCTGGCTTTTTAGAGTATCTTCAGAGCTTTGCTTTGAGACTTCCCATTAGCTTTTCCAGTTTCATGGCTTTCGAGAGATCGCCCGAAATTTTGAGTTTGCCGGACATGAAGGCATTTGCCGGCTTGAGTTTTCCCGTGAACATGTCGAAGAAGTGCTTGGAATCCATTGTGAGTGTACAATCAGCCGGAACTTGTGGTTCACCCTTGCCGCACTTTCCTGAGCCACTTGTGAGATCCAGGAACCATGTTCCTGCCTCCTGTCCCTTCACATTGAACATGTAGCTGGCACCAACTCTCTTTACAAGTTCCTCACTCAGCAGACTCTCAATTTTTCCGAAGAGTCCGGCGATATTTCCTTTTTCAGTCGGCTTGGCCTCTCCTCCTTCCGTATATCTGGTCAAGTTCATTTTATCGGCGAATTTCTCGAATTGAGATGGATCCCAGTCAAGAAAAAAGTCCGGGAGTAAGTCATCGGCATGATTGGGGTCACATGCATAGGGTTTAAGATCAGTGATACCAGCACTCTTGAGGACTTCATCGTCAACGAAGAAGTTTCCTGTTGAAGTGCGTGGTTCGCGACAGAGAACGAGGTAAGCAGCATCAGCCATTATTTCGGGTTTTCGGTAGAATTTGGAGTCTCCGCCACTTGTTAGCATTTCCATTGCTGCTGTGGAAATTGCTGTACGTGGCCAGAGGGCATTGACACCAATTCCCAGGGATTTTAGTTCATGGGACATGCCAAGGACGCACATGGACATCCCATATTTGGCCATGGTATAGGCTACGTGGGGCCCAAACCAATGCGGAGCCATGTTCAAGGGTGGCGAAATATTGAGGATATGAGCATGATTGCTCTTTTTCAAGTACGGCAGACACTCCTTCGAGCTGTGAATGCAGAAAAAGGAAGAGCAATTTATATTGACTTGATACCTTTCGCGAGCCACAGAAGCCTCTTACACAAGAAAAGTTCCCCTGGTATTGATATTGTGCATCAAATCATAACGCTTCATTTCAGTCTGTTCTGTGGGCGTCAGGGAAATTGCACTGGCATTATTCACGACAATGTCAATCCCGCCAAACTTCGCTGCGGCTGACTTAACAGCTTCCCGGACTTGATTTTCATCCCTAACATCAACGACACAGGGCAGAGCCTTACCTCCAGCAGCTTCAACTGCAGAAGGTAATCTCCAAAGATTAGAAAACAAATCACTGGACAATCATGAGCATTTTGTTACCTTCTTGAGCTGCTGTGTAAATTGTTCCAGGAAGCTTAGGATGTGGATTTGCCGTCTTTGCTGCAATAACAATATTTGCACCATCTCGGGCAGCCTTCAGGGCGATGGCTTTGCCAATCCCACGAGAAGCTCCAGTGATGAACAGAGTTCGTCCAGCAAGTTTTCTGCAATGCAAACAAGGATACAAATAATTTCCTTAGGATCCTCTCACAGGTAACACAATATTGCTCTTAAATATCATCTACTTTGTATTTTTAACAGGCTCCATTGGGAATTACAGAACAAAAATTAAAGAAAAAAACTTTTGCAAATTGGTCACTCCACGTATTATTTCCCTTGTCATTCGCGCGAGACTTGATTAGATTAAAAAAGAGCTTCGTAAAGAGCAATCGGCGTTTCAAGTCCAAAGTCCGATAGAATTCACTTGACTTAATCTTTTATTTATATTTCTGTGGATGGCTGTTGAGGAACTATCCTCATTAGCTTGTATCCTAAAAAATTCAGGATATTTCTTTGAAGAAATCCGTATTATTTGCAATCCAAATAGCAAAATTTACAGTAATGTGACCTCATTTAGTGCTATTTACCCTGTATTTATCATTTTTTCAGCAATTAATTAGACACTTTGATTACTTGGTGAGATGCTGGACACAGTACTTTACAGAAACACACTTTAGAAATTGGGGAAAAATGGGATAAATTACAGGAATTTTTGTGAATTTTCTCTACAATACTCCCCAAATCAACAAAAATAACGGAGTGCACAACTAACCTCACTTTTGTGACTTCTTATTCTTCTTTCTGTTATTAAAAAGTTTCCCTCCAAAAACTACTAGAACTTTTTGAATTGCTCACTGGAAATATCTCTTATTATTAAAAGTTTATTTTTCTTGGTCAAATGATTTTTTATTAAATTATTAAATTTTCCTTTTTTAAGAAAAAATAGTCAATTTTTGACTTCCTATAGCTTATAAAAATTTCTAAAAAATAAAAATTAAAATATTGAATTGAATGTGACTAAAACGGTGGGAATCTCTTTAAATCTTGTCTGGGATTTTGTAAACCCAAAAAGAAAACAATTTCTAAGCTATTTAGTAATATTAAACAAATTGATTCTTTTGGATAATTATAACGCAGAAAGACATTCAAATCTAAGATAATATTTACAAGCATCTAGCTAAACCTTGCAAAGCTTTTTAAGAGTATTTCTTCCGGAGAAACATATTTTTGCAAATTAAAAACCTGTTCAATCCAATAAAATTTTCAAATATACTTTTAATTTTTATTTTTTTTATTAGATTTTTGAAACTACATTAAATATTTTTATTTCTCAACTCTTTAGGAAGAGAATTAGATCTTTGTGATTCTCCCATGCAATATTTTTGGAGGCTGATTAGGGTAAAGTGATATAAGTTGGACATAGTATTACAAATTGGACAATTTGCTGGTACAAGTTGGACATGGTTTTTTTCCTGATAAATACAGTACAAAATTTGTTTTTAAGCACAAGGAACCAAATTATAAAACTAAAGCAATAAAAATATACAAATAAAAATGAAGTACTAAATATAATATATCAAGAAAAAAAGCCCTGTCCAAATTGTACCATTATTGTCCAACTTGTACCACTTTACCCTACTACTAAATTTTTGGGTTTAGAAAAATTCCTTTTTTGTATTTTTTTTTTTGAGGACCTGAAGGACTTAAGCATTTGAAAGAAAGGTTAAAGAAAATTAACTTGCTGAATATCTAAATCCTTTAAGAACGATTAGAACACTGATCTACCATAAAGCAAATGAGTTTTTTCTGAAAATTGAAAATCTAACTAAAGTTACTATTTTTAAAGTTTGTGAATCACAAAGTAAAAGGTTGTGGAAATCTAGGATTTTTTTGTAAATTTCCAGCTATTTAACATATAGCAAATATTAAAACTCAAAAGTGAGGAATTTTCATAATCGCGATGAAACAGTTTTATAATTGCTTCATATTTCCTGTATTTTTAAGAAAAAACCTCTTGGCAGTAGAATATATAATATTTTTAGAAGAACTAAAATTCTAATTCATTTCATAGAAATTTCTTAAATTTTGTGGGGTAGATTTCTAGCCCCCGGTCAATTGTTTTTTTTTGTAGGTTTCAATCGTCTACACAGGTAGGGAATATCGTATCCGCCTCTGCTGGACTTTCCAAGGTTTATTTTTAAACCTTACTAAAGGTTTACTTTTCATTGATTTTATTCATCGAATTCGTTTTCATTGTTGGTTTTTGATCAGTCTTGTCCTTTAAGAGCTAAAGGAGATGGCATAGACCAGACTCGCATATACTGATCATCGAAAACATTTAGCCCATAAAATTGTCGGTTCTGATCTTATATTCTCAGTGATCAGGACCGATTAAGGCTATTGTTTTACCGATTTTACTATCAAGTTTTATGAACCAAAGTAAACTAAATATTCTCGAGGATTAGTCTAAGCCTGAAAAGAGTTCTACGGCTCGGAAAAATTTTTTCTTTCGGTGCTTCCGGTGGTTTTCATAAAACGAAAATAATTGTCTTATGGTCTTAATGAATTATAGGGTTACGTAAGTCATATTTTCTTTAATATTTTTTCGACAAAATAATAAAAATATTTATTTCAAACCCCAAAAGCTTATAAAATTTCAACAATTTTTTCAACCACATTTCAAATATATTTTCTGAAATTTTCATTTCAAAATTTTAAAAATTCAGCTTTTGAGACCTTATTTTTGAAAACGGTTTTTGAAAAAAAAAATACTTTTCCGTGGACAAGATTTCTCAGAGTAGGGGAAAGTGGTCTGCCTTTGAACGAAAAATGATGTTCAAAATTTGAGATTTTTGTCAGAGTAAACTTACAACATGAGTTTTATTTTACACTACACCAAAAAATTCTCTTGTTCATTATGATTTTATGCTTACCCCATTCAGGACTCGCAAGTCCTCAGTTTATCCTGGTGAGGAACTTGAAAATATGATGTGGATATATTCAAAGGCAGCCTGCATGGTCTGCCTTTGAATGTGGTTGGGCAGCCTTTAAATCTTAATTTTTTACTGAGAGTATTAGGGCTGTAACATTAAACGGTCCATAATTGATTAGCATGAACCCTAATGCACTCAATAAAACCACCACTGTAGTCCAAAGTCATTATACAACAACATCTTTTACATTTTTCTGAAGCACTGTTTTTCACTTGCAAATTTGTAATAAAACACCATTGAAGTTGGCAATTGTCAGTTTGAAACATCCTGACCGGAGCAAGATAGCATGTTATAAGTATTTGTATGACATTCGTCAGACCAAAGTAGGAGTTCTATTCTGCTCCCGGACAGGAAGCTGTCAGATGTTTCAATGTATGGAAAGAGAGGATTCAAAGGCACACAACATTAAGATTCAAAGGCTGCCGCAGAGCAATATTTGCAAACTTTTATCACCTACAAAATTTGTTTCATCTAAATCAAAATGTATTTGGAGAAATACCATCCAAGAATAACCTTCTATGACTCACAATAGAAGATTTGTTCGAAAAATTATTTTGATTATGAAAAAAACACGTGAATTGTGCAACATCAAAATTACAGTTTAGAGCTCAGTTTCGTTTTTTTGCCCTAGCACCTAGAAAATAAGAGCTAGGGTCTGCATTTTTTGATGACTTGTGAGGATTATGAATAGCTATCTAATAGTTAATATGCTTTAAAGAAAAATGAAAAAATTACAATATTCAAAGGCTGCCGCATTCAAAGGCAGACCACTTTCCACTATAGTCATCTGACGTCAAAAAACCAATTATTTCCTAAGTTAAACTTATATAAGTACTTGACGGTAGATTTTTTTATATTGCTCACAACTACTTTTGCAAGACAAAACGTGGTGTAAAATACGCTAAATATTCAAATTTTATTTAAAAAAAATGTACCGTTCACGTATGAGTTTAACTCATCAGCTAATACGAAATATTTAGTTTTTTGACGTCGGATAAATAGGTAGGGGAATTATGCTTCGCACAAATCATTTTTTTTTTCAATGTGTTATAAATGAATTTGGCTCATTATAATATTATATTTTAACAGCTAGCCCAATGCCTTAAATTTTTAAGAAAAGTTCTATTGGGTGAAATCCATAAGGAACATAGAGAAAAAGTTGAATGGTCCGAAGCTTGAGTCGTCCGAAGGTAGCGCGCTTTCCCCTACACTGAAAAACCATCCACGGAAAAGTATAATGTCTGTTTTTTTTTTTAAATAGGTTTCCGAAAAGCACTCAACGGCTGAATTATTAAAACTTTAAAATGAAAATTTCATATAATATAGTTTAAATATTGTACTTTTATGCTTGAGAACTTAAATTATAATAGTTATTTATTATGTTGATAAAATTTTGGAAAAATATGGTGTTTTGCAATCTTTTTGACTCACGTAACCTCTTAAATAAATTAAAAATAATTTATTACATATATTTTGAATGTTAAAAACGAGAGACTTGCTTTTTCATAAATTAAAAGTTTCTATTTCTTTTAAATCAATTTTTATAAACAAATACAAAATGTATTTTTAATAAATAAAAAATAATGATAAATATAAATTATAGTTATTATAAAGATTCTTCAACTTACTTTTCTTCAGCTTATAATTTGTATGAGATCTACCTTGTTATTCTTTAAAGTTTAACAGGATAATGCAGATAAAACGATAAAATATTTAGAGGAAGGCTTTCAGGCTTCGCACAGACTCTGGCTTCGAAAACTTCATATTTTTTCCTTTAAATTTGTAGCATATCTTAATAGGTAGGTACCTTTCACCAAAATCGTTCAATGTCAATTCTCCCGTTTAGTTTATAAAAAGGCAAAGGACATGCCTAGACTAAAACTTTAGCAAAAAGAATAAAAAAATTATTGCCAAGATAAACTATTGAAGAATTTTTTTTTCTTTAATATTTATATTCTTCAATTGTAAAATATATTAAAAAAAAACAAAAGTTTATATGTAGAGAAAAGATATTTTCAAAAAGTTCCTAGAAATCAGTTTCTTACAAAAATAATAATGCATTAAACTGAACCATATTCAAAGACATTTAAAGGCCATTATTCCGATTCTAATGAAAATATTTATTTAACAAAAATAAATGGCAATTTGATGAAAGATATTCCGGAAATTGATTCTTTATAATTTCCTGTGAAATAAAATTGAAACAATTGCAGCATTTTCTCACCTCATAAATATTGGTATATTGAAGGCTAAAAATTTGAGTTCTTTTTTAATTCTGCCTCTCCGTCTTATTTACAATTTGACTAATATTTATTGAGAAAATTTAATTTTATACAATATTCCTCTGGATGTTTAGAATGTCTCTGCAGTAAATTTGCGAATTTACGATGCAAAAAAGAAATTTTTCTTTTGTGTCTGCGCCCAAGTGAAAGAGGAGTAAAGTGGGAAAATTGTGGGGTATTTTCACTTGTCCCTCACTCAAGTTTACTCACATTTTCCTCACACATTCACACACAGACAAACAAACAGGGGGCCATCTGGAAAATTGTTCATTGAGCCAAAGGTACAGAGAATGCTCCAAAAATAAATTCACTCACAATCAAGAGATCTTTAATAGTCTCAATGCAGCTTCTTTGCGCTCTTGAATTGACTTCCCAATCAAATTCTTCTTTATAATCTCCAACGTAAAAAAAAGAAAACATCTACTTCTCAATTTGTGCTTCTTTTTTTTTAATTTAATGCTCATTTTATATAATTTTCATTGAAGAATTTATTTAAAAAAAAATGCTCGATGGTTGATCTTTGGAAAAAGAATGTTTGGTAGGTAAATCCATTGATTTTCTCACTGCTTCTCCTCCTTCCATACGGCTTGATTCCAAACATCTTGGGGCCATCCGGTTCGTCCTTTTGTCTTCTTGGGATCCACAGCGGAAATATCGGAATTTGTCAAGATGATCTGTATGAAGAAATTACAAAAGATGAATTGAAGATCACTTGAGAATCAGATCAATTAGTTTCTATGTCTTTTACATCATCTTCCCCCGTCTTTCCCCTTTTCAGACCTCACAGAGGAAAAATCTTCTCTCTTTGGGTTCAGGGAATGTCTCTCTGGGAAACTCCTTCCCTCTATGCATCTTACTATATCATAAAAAAAATCTCCCTGTCACTTGAAAACCACTTAAGCCTTCGATTTGATCTTCAAAGTTCCGCATAAACTCTTGTATATCGCCCTTTCGACCAAGAATTTTTATTTTGATAGCATAAATGAAAATAATTTTAAGTGGAATCATTTTCTCTTGAGCTGTACTTTTATACCGTTAATGCAATTGAAACAGTGGGACTAAAATGACTAAAAATCTTTGATAGTGCACTTCCTCATGAACTTGATGCAACCTCAAAGCTATATATATATTTAACAGAAAGATAAATTTTGAGGGACACGTTTCAGAATCACAATAATTATCACTTAAGCATGGAATGCATGGAATAGTCATTTTACCACCAACCGCAAGCAATTCCGCGCAAAATTTACCCTAAATTGCTAAACCCTCTGCAATTGTGTTGTCATCAAACTCAAGGGGTGAGTCCTTGTTATTTAAGGAGGGTGTTTGCATCAAGAGTCAATTACATAATAGAAGTGCAATCTAATTGAATTAACTGGCAGATGAGAAGAGAAAAATTGTCTAAACAGTGTGATTTTGTGGCTTTGTTCTTTCTGAGAAGTGAAAAGACATCAATATTAATAATTTTGTTGATGCAATTTTGGGCATTTATCCTGTAATGTAAATGCAAAAATTAGATTATTAAATTCTGTTAGCATCTCGGATAGGTTAAACCGAATCAATTTATTCAAACACTTTCTGATATTTATTGTATATAGTTTAGTTATATGAATCTCTCTCGATATTCGGGTCAATATTTCAATTTTATCTAATGAACTTTTAACTTTGGCCAAAAACAGATGCCTCTCTTGCCATTACAAAATTTATTACACATTTTCCTTCTTATCAGGGAATCACAAAAAGAGAGAAGCTGAAATGAATTAAGAGGGGCAGTATCTTTCTAATTGCCCTTACTTAGGGCTCATTTTGAAAGTATTTCAAAATTATAAGAATTTAGATATCACCTGTGTTTCGTTTTTCATATTGGCTCTCCTTTCAGCATTAATTTTCCGCGATGATGTCAATTCAGCACGAAACCCTCCCGCCGGATCTTGATTTCCCTCCAACACTTGAGTCAAGTACGTTATGTAAGATGTAGCAAGTCTCAATGTTTTGATCTGCAAAAAAATATATATATTTTTAGTCCTAAGGCATGGCATGATACCAGTTAAAAAAATAATTCATGTGTCTAAATTGGTAGTGAAAAACTAGCGTAAATTAGAAAAAGACAAGGATTTCTGAAGTCTTTGTAAAGGATTCAAGATACAGGATATTCAGTATTTAGTTTAAATGACAAAACTTAAATGATTAGTAGGGTAAGATGAAATAATTCGGAATCATGTTTATTTTGGAATTTTGAGATTTTATCTCTGTTTCAGACGGGTCAAAAAGAAAACCAGGAAGAAGTACAAGACGTTTTAACTCGTTGTATTTTTTGCCATCTAAAATTGTTAGGAAATTCTGAAAGTTCAAAATTAGACATGGTTTTCCAAATTACCCCTTCTCACTTTATTTTGGTCAGAAGAAATTTCACAAAAATGCATTTGATTTATAAAAAAGTATCAAGGTTGTTGAAGGTCAAATGAAACATTCTTTATTTCTCATTTATTAAATGATTATTTGATTGATGCAGACTAAAAAAGATTTTACTTCTCATTTTACATTTCTATTTTAAATTAACACGGAAATAATTTATAAGTAAGACAAGTTTTTTTTTAAATTAAAATAATAGAAAAGCTTCTAATGCAACAGAAATGGATAAAAATCATTACACATTTTTTTGAAAATTATTATACTAATCAATTTGTTAAGTTTTCTGACTGGACTTTCTACATCCACACTTCAGAAGATTAAGCAGTGCAGCGTTTTGCTAAAAAATGATCAGTAAAAATTTAATGTAATAAGTATTGATTATCTACGAAAATCCGGCATAAATTTCAGTGCATAAAAACAGTGAATAGACTAGGTAAAAGCGTAGTAAAGACACTCTATAAGACATCTTGATATGATCGATTTAGTCTAAGAAGATTTACTACCACATTTTTATTTTATTTTTACTGACCCAAACAGATTTTCTTATTGACTTTTTATATTTTTGACTGACTAATTTGATGTTTTTACTAACCATATGCATATATAGGTTAGGTACTGATACTGATTTTTCTAAGCAAAAAGATTTGACCATTTATAAAATTAAATATTTTCTGTTCAATAAAATATATCTAAGAATTATGCCAACAACCCAAACAAAATCGAAGGTTATACTGTGGAATCATCACTTACGGACGTTATACACGTATGGAAAGTTTGCTAGAATCTTAAATTCTAAACTAAA
Organism: Phlebotomus papatasi; assembly: GCF_024763615.1. Taxonomy (NCBI): domain Eukaryota; kingdom Metazoa; phylum Arthropoda; class Insecta; order Diptera; family Psychodidae; genus Phlebotomus; species Phlebotomus papatasi. Next base: position 82,184,789 of record NC_077222.1, read on the forward strand.
TCAGATTTTGGAAAATCACAAAATTATGAATCACATCATTTAACTGATAATTTTATGAGTTTTCAAAATCTGTTTTAGGTAAGAACTTAAGATTTTTGAAAGATGTCCATAAGGGTATGACGTCCATAAGTGGTGATTCCACCCTATAGACAGAATATTTTGTGTTTAGCAAAAAATCAATTGACAAGAATATAAAATTTTAAAAGCAGTGAAAAGGAGCAGTTTCGAGGACTACGTAATGTGTTTAGTTTTTAGTGAAAGTACCAGCAATCGCCAGTGTTTTTCTAATCGTCAAGTTCTTCCCCGTATTGTTTCTCAAAAAAACAGATTTTTTTTTTATAAATTCCTTGCTACATTTTATCAATTAACTATTACAAGGATGCATTGCGTTAGTACATTAATTATCCGTGGCACATAATATTAAGTGCATGCCAGTCACAGAGAAAGAGTCCATATTTGTAAGTAATCATATTGTGCTCAGCGCACAATAACTTTGTTTGTAAATATGTTTTCAGAATTTCCTATGAGAGTGAACGAGATGACTAAATCTAGATCTCACACATTCTCACGAAATGTCAAAACCTGTTTACAAAACAAAAGTTATTGTATGTTGAGCATTATTCTTATTAATTTTTGTAAATAGTAAAAATTGAAATGTTCAGAAATAGTTAAATGGGTCACTATTACTAAAATACAAAATAATATTATGGGACTTAATTTTCAACTATTTTTATTAAGCATCTTTTTCACCTGACGATCCGTGGTACCTTTCTCTTACTATCCCAGACTCGACTCCCTTGTATTATCAAAAAAAATCTAAAATTAAAATGTGTGTTGAGTTATATCCGGCGACATTTTCCGTCCTAAAGCTTTTGTTACTGATAACTCTAATCCCTAATATCAAGTAATCTCTCTCTCACGAAGACATAAAGTGCCTTGATCGTTTATTTGATCTTATTTGCATAATTATTGATAATAAATTTTTTAAGACCCATTGAAAATTTTGAAAACTTTGAACGGACGTATACCAACTATAGCACAAAGGAAGATGTACAAGACCATCTTAAAAGATCAACCAACTCAAAAAGTTTGGCAATATTTTACTAAATTGTTTACAAGAATCGTTGTTCATAAACTTTTACTAACTGATTGATGACTATATGGTCGCATCGTTACTCTTTGATTTTTTAAGTATAACCGACATGTTGAGCATGCAAACATTTTTATTAGTCTATCAATTTGTTATTAACTTTCAACAATAAAAAAAATCTTTAAAATTACCTTGGACAATTTAGTGTCTGATGGTACATTTGGAATACGTTCTCGCAAGTAGGAAAAGGCTGAATTGATGCTCTGCGTTCGGCGGCGCTCCTTCTTGTTGGCCGTATTTCGACGCTTGACTACTCGAACAAAAGGTGTGGATGTGATTACTTCTGTGGTCGTTGTATTAAAGTAGCCACCCTCTTCACACATGGGACCTTTGTATACAAAAAACGTCGGATTTTCGATTCACAATCAAATCGAAAGTTATGCTCAGTTAATTCATAGTACGTTTTTTTTTTAGAATTCTCTCTCTTAAAATGATCTTTTCCAATATTCTCGGAAAATCTCTGCAAATCACTTTTTTAAGGATCTTGTAAAAAATGCAGATCAATATTCAAGTATTTCTTGTAAAAGAAAACAAGAGAAATTATGATAAATGACCCAGATGATGAGGGCGTGTTTTACAACAAATATTACTTCCGATGACTCTTCTTCAGCATTTATGCTGATGAAATAAATCATCAAAAGGGAGGTCTTTTCTTCCAAATATTTGACATTTTGCAATTAGTATCATCTCGTTAGTGGGATTGAGAGAAATTGGAGGAAAGGAAAAATTCTAGTCAAGGGATGTGATAATTACCCAATTTCTCATATTGTGGAGCATGGTGATAGTAAACGTGGGGCGGATAGTGATGGTAGGTCGGAGACATGTTGTTTCTCTGGCGGAGGCTACTTCCACTGCTTGGAGAGCAATCCCGTCGACTTAGGGGTGAATTGGAGCTACATGGGGAGCCCCAGTAGCTATTTTCTTCGCCAATCAAATGGCTTCCATCTGCAAAAAATATGCAATCATTAATTTTTTCCACATTTATGCCTTTCTTGTTTCCAAAATGTTTGTCTGCTTTATACGTCTCTTGAGGAAATTTTCTTCCAATTTATTTACACGACTTTGTCATCGCGATGAAATTGGGCGAAAAAAAAAGGTTCGAACTAGGAGAGAAATTAGGGAAAATAGAGAGGCAAACTAACACGTGTCCTGGAAAAAAAGAAGACACATGAGAAACTCCAAAAACAGTAAACACACAAGAGTGTGGAATGGGGGAGCACGTAAACAATCAATTTGATGAGATGATGTTACAATTTACAAGAATTTACATCCGGATTTTATGGAGTAAAAAAAATAACACATTAATTCTTTTGCTCGATTTTTTTTTCACCCTTTTGGAGAGGATCATACTATTTCTTGACTATATTTACACTGTTTACAACATCTTCATGATCCTCATCTTTCTTTTCTCTAGAAAGGCGGGTGCTCGACGGGCTTTCTTGTTTATTTGTCAAATGGCTCATTTATTGCAACCTCCTGTGGCACAGTTAAATTTTCTAGGTTTTTTGTTAAGTTAGGCTGATATCTTAATAATTACTGGAGATTATTTTTATATTTTGGTGCAATTTTAAACAACCAGATTAGATATTTTGAGATTTTATGTGTATAAAAGAAATTTGGTTAAACATAGATCCAGTTAAACATGTAAAATGAATAGGATTTTAATTTTATTTCTTAGAAAGTTAAGACCTACAAACATTTTTAACTTAATAGATCCACTATTAAAAACCCTATCTATATGCCCAACACCACAATAACTTTTGTTTAGTAAACATGTTTTTGACATTTCAATGAGAGTGACTGAGATCTAGATCTAGTCATCTCGCTCACTCTCATAGGGAATTTTGAAGACATATTTACAAACAAAAATTATTGTGCGCTGGGCATAAGCTCGTAATTATTTTTCTTATAGACATAAATTTACCGTGTTGTAGTAATTTTATAAGGCACTGTATATAACTATTGAGCTTTGTAAAAACTCATTTAGCCAGCAAAAAAATAAATTAATTTTATCAGTAGGGGAAAGCCCGGTACGTTCGAACGACTACGAATAACCCTTTTTCCAACACGTTTTTAATTATTTTGATCCATTGTAATATTATAATTTAATAGGTAGTCCAGTGTCTCAAATTTCCTGAAAAAAACTTCGAATAAAATCCTTTAGGAACATGGAAAAAAAATTGATTTGTTCGAAACTTAAGTCGTCCGAAGGTGGCGCCCTTTCCCCTACTTAGTATTGCAATAGCAGTAAAATCATCATCTAATTTTGCTGAACGTAAACTTCATCACAGTCAAGGAACATTCTCATTGTCCTTATAACGCCTCACTATACTTTATCTTTATTCGCACTTCCACGATTTGAGTGGCACTTTTAGCGTTTGGATGTTTTGAAATTGAAGCTTGCAAACGATAATTAATCATATTTTTCACACTTTTCACCGTAATCTTTATAATATTTCAATTGGAAGTTTTTAAAAGTAATGTATGATGTTGGAACCTGTTGGAGCACGCTTGAATCACTAACATTTAACACATTTTCAGTTTTCAAATTTTTCTTTTTTCTTTTTTGTGTCAAAAATGTCTCTATTACACTTAATTTGAGTCACACATTTGAGATATAGAAATGTCATTTACTTAATATTTTTTCTGATTTTCCCCACGTTGTTTTCGCGTTCAAACTTTAATACTTTTGTTTATACAATATTATAAAACACTATAAAAGGAATTTGGATAGAGTTTTGAGGAAAAAAACTTAAATATTTTAGAGCAATATGCCACTTTTATTCTTAGAAAACGCCTCTAATGGCCTCTACACACTAGAGAAATTTATGTCCATATTGAAGCAAATTTCTCTAGAGTGAGTGTATAGAGATCATAACACTGAAAATTTATGGAGATATAACTCAGAACTTTCACAACATTAAGTCGATTAATTTAAGAAACGTTTTTAAAAAAAATATGTTAAATGAAATAGATTTTTGTGCTTAAATATAATTTTAATTAATCATTGTCTGAGTTGTGTGCAGCGTTATGCAAAAATGTCATTCTTTTTCTTATTATATTTAGGAAAGTCTTGAAAACGTCACTCATACATCAAACAAGAATTTGAAAATTTGATATTACGGGAAATTTTCAGTACGGACTTTTGAAATAACATTGAATTCTGAAAGTGCACAAAATTCTCTATCTAATTCTGTAGTATAATCGAGAAATCGAAAACCCCTTAAAATGCCACTCAAATCGCGGAAATGTGAATTGTAATTATATTTTTCATATTGGTATAAAACAAATAAAAACGTTCAGGAATATGTCCAAAATCTCTTTACATTGACTGATTTAAAACTCATCCTGTAATGCTCGAAATTCTAAATACAACAGGGGAAAGTGCCCATGCTTCGTACCCTTCGTACGATCCCAAGCTTCGTAATAACTAAATTTTTGCTATGAAAATATCCAGTTTTTAAATATATTTCCGAGTCACATTTACCCAAAAAGATATGAAAAATTTAGTCATTACAAAGCTGGCGATCGTATAAATCATGGGTCCTTTCTTCTACGTAAGGAACTTATATTATTCTGGAAAATGAGAACATTAATCTAAAATAAAATCTGGCCTTCACAAAAAATGCAGTTACTGTGTCTGTCATTAATTTTATATTTTGTATATTTTGGTAAGTTTAGATCTTTACTCAGTAAAAATTAGTATGACAGGAAAATTTACGCTGTACTCAAATTGAGCATTGGAAATTGTCTTTCATTATTTTCAAATTAATTTTCTTTTTAAAATATTCCATAATTGAGCTATTATTCTCTCATAGTTAAAATGGAACAGAATAGTAGTAAAATGTTAATTCGATAAAAAAATTATTATTGGTTCAAGATAAATTTCAAACCTAATCTGAAATAATTCAGGGGCTTGCCTTTAAACTTTGTAAACCTTTAATAAAGAAAAAATGTTGTATGATCCTACTTTGTAATTTTTTAATCTGGGCATCAATCAATTAATTATTTTTGTGTCTAGATTACGAACTCGTACAAAAAGGAATGGTTAAGGATAATTTTTAAAATAATCCGAAATACAGAATTAATGTTTTTAACTCTTTCCGGACCTGTTAAGCGACCTGTTTTAACGATTTTTGTCTTAAAGATATCTCAGAATTAGACGAAAGAATTCATCGCGATTCTGTCATTAATTTCCTAGGTTTGGTCATACTTGTAATCTTTAGTTTCTAATCATTCATAAAATTCGGATTTCTCTTGATTCTAAAGTTTTTTTTTATAGAGTAATCCATATATCTTGGGCCTTTTGGGTATACCTATAGGGTTCCAAAGAATCCGAAAGAGTTAAAGAGAAAAAGAGGAAACACAATTAAGATCATGTTGATCATGTACCTCTATCAAAGTCTGATTTAGGCACAAGATGTATTGGATCATCAAAGACCAAAAGTCGTTATCTCTAATCGTTTAGCCTCTACTCTACTAGATCTTAAACTGCTCTTTAACGTCTATAAAAGTTCTAAATCCTAGAATTATATAACTTTGTGTATTTAATTTTTAACTATTAAAATATCTTCAAAATGTCAACATTTTTAAGACCAAGGGTAACAGTTTAAAAAAAAATAGCTTCAATATTCTCTTTAATTACACCAAGAAATTATGTCTTTTATCAATCCTTTACATTCCTCAAAAACCAAAATATTCAATGAATTTAATGTGATAATTTTTTATTTATATATAAATAATTGCGAGAATTTTTACATTACTGGACAGAGTCTATTTGGCTATTTTGCACATCTTTTAAAACTTTTTTTTTTTAAACTCACTCATGTCATTTTGTTGTGAATCTGCTGGATACATTGCAGTATAAAAATTTCCACCATTATTTTCATAAAAGGGATCCACTAGAGAATTTCCACTTCCGCAGAGTCTTTGGCAAACTTCAGTTGCTGAATCAAAATTGCTCATTCTTCACTTTTAAAAATTATTTTGAGATATTCTTTTTCCCAAGAAAAAAAAAACTCACAAAATTCCACAAATTTTGAGATGATAAATCACAGAATTTTTTACGTGTTAATCCTCCGACCACAAATGACTGACTAATTGAATCTATTCGCCCCCAGAACTTATCTCTATGTCTCTTCTCCGGGAGATGTGTGGGCTGAACTATATAGAAAATGTCTTACTGAGAAGGGTTCTCCTGAACAACTGTGGTAACATCTTTCTCAAGTGGTTGAATTTCTTGCATCTCTTTTGCTCCCTTTGAGAAATGCTGATGGGGATTACATCTCTTTGCACTTTTTGCTAATAAGGAAAGATATTTGGCAGACATTTTCCTACATGGGATTTTCCCATACATTTGCAATTTTCCAGATCTCTAAGCTCCTCCCTATCATTTAATGAATCATTTTGTGGTGTTTCATTTGCGCATGGCACAAAGATTGGAAGATGAGCAAAAAGAAATAAATGGGCGGAGTAAGAACCTCTTTTAGATTTTTCTTTAATTTTTATTTTCTTTTCGGATGACAATTTAGTAGAAAACAAGGTGTAAAATTCAATTTTTAGAAATTATATCTACAAATATGAACAAATTGTGTAAAATGAGAAGACAAAAAAAACGGATCATATTCGAAGAATGATAATACAAGGCTAAAAGGACAAATGTAACCACTTGAGAGAAAATATGTTTTTTTGAAGTAAATTACAGTCCTCAGGAACATATTTTGACTTTTTCCACTGCATTTTGAGGCATTTTTTTGGCAGATTTTTCCCCACAGGATCATGATGATCCTTTTTAAGATGCCTTTCACGTGGGTTATAGGGATTCATTGTCGTCTCTGAGACGATGTCGCTCAGCAGGAGACTGGTCAAGTGAGTGTGAGACGATTGGTGATGAAATTTGACGCCAGAGCTACTAAAATGTGTATTTTTGCATCAAAACATTAGAAAGATTCAAGGAAAATGCATAAATTATCTCTAATTTCTAAAATCCTTAACGGAAGTGGTTGGGAAAAGTGGCGCCAAAATATTCTAGCAGTTTTGCTTTTCGCAGTCGTCGTAGTAGCTCAGTTGCTCAGTGTCAAAAAAATCGCGGCTTTTATGTTTTTGTTTTATTCCCTGTTAAAATTTTCTCATAAAAAGCCAAAAATATCATAAATTGTGTATAATTGTTGTTAAAAGGACACAGGAAGTGTTATATATTCCACCAAGTGTACTTAAATTGCATTTACTTTGCTCCTTGTGATGATTTTCCCTGTAACTTGTTGAACATAACCTTAAAATCAGAATGCAGGAGGAACAGATGAATGTTTTCAATGAAAATTTGCCAAAATTGATTAAATCACTCACAGGATTCAATGTAGGTGGTATGAAAGGATGTGAAAATTTCCTTGAGTATCTATCAATGTTGATTTTTCCAGGAAAAAGACAAAAATTTCAAGTTGTGCAGGGATTTTGCACGGGCTAGAGTCCAGAGATTCGATGTCTCATACGTTTGCAGAAGCGAAGTCAGAAGGAGAATTCAGGGAATTGCTGAGAGATTAGAAGTAGAGAATCTCGAACAATATGCAGAAAAACTTCAGAGAGATTTTAAGCAGTTGGTTATTCAAGAAAATGGGGAAGAGTTCAGTGATTCTCATCGGAATTGGAAGATTCTCGAGCTCCTATTGGCTCTGTCTAAAAACCCAATTGAAGGGGCCAAGAGCTTAAGAAGGAGCGAAGAATTAAATCCATTTGATGCTTTAGAAACCCTTCCAACGGAAATGCCCGAACAATCGAAACCATCGAAGAAAGTCGAGTGGAGAAATATTGAAGATTCCGATTTGAGTGAGTGGAGTGAATCTGAGGACGAAGAGCCTAAAGCTACAGAAACCGATGGAGCAGATCTCAAAATGTTTCTCAGATACTTACCAGGAGATGATCCTTCCAATCATCGATCAACTTCTGCAGAAGATGCAACGGATTCTGAGGAATCTGAATCATCTTCATCGCTCTCAGCATCTCTCTCGGACCGTGTACCCTTTTCCCTGCGTCACTGTCCCATTCGCGAAGTCATCTGGATGTTTTTCCATCCGGACAACTGCAATTTCTATCGCATCGAAGATAACACGGTCAAACTTCGTGACGACGTCGATCTGTCCAATATAATCGTTTTCAGGAAGTTTATGGCTGATTTCACACAACCCATGACCACTGTCTTGCGTCTGAGGACTTTCTGCCGCCGTGTCCTGAACGCTGAAGATTCCCCGCCGCAGGTCTATTTTATTTACGCGGAAGCCCTAAAGGACATTCTGCGTCCCCTGGAGGAGTACCTTCTGGAGATGGAGAAGAAAATCACGCCTGAAACAATGAATGAACCAGCCACTCTCTTGGACTTCAGTCACGCTCTGGATCCACATTTTAAGGTGTTGAAGCATCTGATAAAGATTCACGAGAGGGTTGTTGTCGAGTGGAAATACTTTCCCCGTCACATCTGCAGCGCTTTTCTTCAGGTAAGACATTTATCAATCACTTGTTGAATTCTTAAAGGTTCCATCACACCCAAAATTTAACCATTCCTTCTTTTTCAAGATACAGTAGACTCTCATATAATCGGGCGAAAAATTTTGTTGACAATTTTCATGTTTAATTATGAAGCTAATTCGATCAAATTCACTGTAGTTATTCCTATTTTATCGTGATTCTTTATAATTGAGCACTTTATGTGGAATTTACAATGACTTTGACGCCCAAATCTATCGATAAACCGGATGATATTTTGCCCCAAATGCCCAATTGAGAGAGAGTCTACTGTAAAAAAAATTGTAAATAACATTTATAATTGAACAAATCATTTTTTTATGGCTCCAACTCAGAAAAAAAATCATGAAACAAAATTCAGATCCTGAAATTAGATTGAGCTAAATTTGTTGTAACGTTTAAAAAAAGGAGAAGAGTGCAAAAGAATGTATAGATAGATACATGCAAAACATGAGAGAAAGACAGGGATTCGAATTTGGACTTTATGAAATTTTCCTGATCTAAAGGGTGTGCCGGAGTCATAAAGATTAATTTTTTTTGGAATTTTATAAGAAAATTTAATTTTTTTGTACGTAATAGAAAAAATAGATAAGTAAAAATATATTTTGGTCAGTAGAAATTAGGAATGATCTATAGAAAAGTTAATTTCGGTCAGCAGTAAAACCGAAATTTGGTCAGTGTAAAAATTAGAAATAGTTCAATAAAAATAAAAGGGGTCATTAGATCCCTCGGAACACTTTTTGGCTCAGTATAATTTCATGGAATCAAAATTCGCATCTCTTTCTCAAAATATTTGCATAAGTCTATCTCACTCTTTCGGTTTAAAAATTGGGCTAAAAAAAAATTAAATTTGTTGTGACGCTTAAATAAAGAAGAAGAGTGGGATGGACATACAGTAGACTCTCTCTCAATTGGGCATTTGGGGCGAAATGTCATCCGGTTTATCGATAGATTTAGGCGTCAAAGCCTTTGTAAATTCCACAAAAAGCGCTCAATTATAAAGAATCACGATAAAATAGGAACAACTAGAGCGAATTTGAGCGAATTAGCTTCATAATTAAACGTGAAAATTGTCAACAAAATTTGTCGCCCGATTGAGTGAGAGTCTACTTTACAGTAGACTCGCTCAATCGGCTCTTTTTCAATCGGGCGAAATATTTTGTTGACAATTTTCACGTTTAAATATAAAGCTAATTTGCTCAAATTCGCTGCAGTTCTTCCTATTTTATCATGATTCTTTATAATTGAGCGCTTTTTGTGGAATTTACAAAGGCTTTGACGCCCAAATCTATCGATAAACCGGATGACATTTCGCCCCAAATGTCCATTTGAGAGAGAGTCTACTGTACTAAACATTTGAGAACAAAAAAATGTGAATTTTGATTTCATGAAATTATACCGTGCTAAAAAGTGTGGCGAAGGTATAAATATTCAATTTAATTTTATATTATTTTTTTAATGGCTCCGGTATACCTTTCAGATCAGGAAAATTTCATGAAGTCGAAATTCGCATCCTTTCTTTATCACATGTTTTGCATGTCTATCTCATTCTCTTAAACATCACTCCAAATTCAATTTAGTTCAATCGAATTTAGTATGCGAAAGAATGAGATAGTCATATGTAAAACATATGAGAAAGAAAGGGTTTCGAATTTCGACTTCATGAAATTTTCCTGATCTAAAAGGTGTGCCGGAGCCATAATCACTGAAATTGTTCTATGAGTAACCGGTGTTCCAAATCAGTCATCATTTATTTCTCGGAACGTTACAACAATAGAACGATAGAACGAACGTAGAACAATAGTATTGGGATCTAAAAGAAAATAATTATAAATCAATGGCGTGGTCGTGAGCAAATTATATGGTTAATTTTTTAAAAAAAATTAACCCGATTTCGCACTTTTTGAATATACCACGTTTAATTTGATGCCTTTATGCGTAGTTGAGCAAAGCCTCAGATTTTTCTGAATTTGATGACTCGAGTACTTCCCTTGTAAGCTACCTTTAAATCACTTCTTAGATCAAAATCAAATAGGAGCAAATGAAGCACGTTTTTAACAGAGCACGCCATATAGTAAACTAAAGTTTGGCCAGAAGGGCTTTACAATAATAGAACGTTTGAATTTAAACATTGTCAGTTGGCAACATCCTCCCCCTCGGTGCGGTCGCTCCGACGTCCAAAACGCATATCTTGCCAACTGGTCGCTTATAAATTCCCTTGGCTGTCTTCACAGTTGCCATTCGTATCTTCCCATCGGGTCCTGGGAAAACTTCTTCGACGATTCCCAAAGGCCAATCGTTGCGGGGAAGATTTCCATCCGCTATGAGCACAACAGAATTCTTCTGTAGCGGAGGCACTTGATCGAACCACTTTGAGCGTCGCGCAAGCTCTGGCAGGTACTCTTTGATCCATCGACGCCAAAAACAGTCTGCAAGGCGTTGTGACTTTCGCCAGGCTTTGCGCAGATCGAGATCATCATCATCAAATTCTCCAGGTCTTTGCTCAGAAGTTCTTCCAATCAGGAAGTGGTTCGGTGTCAGGGCAGTCAGGTCACTGGGGTCGAGTGATACATGTGTCAACGGTCTGTTATTGATAATAAACTCAACTTCGGCAAATATCGTTAGCAAAACTTCATCGTTCGGTGCGTGAAAGGCGAGTGTAGCTTTCATTGCAGTCTTTACGGATCTCACAAGCCTTTCCCAGCTTCCTCCCATATGAGGAGCAGCAGGTGGGTTGAAATTCCACTCAATGAATTTCGGAGCCAACGTGTCACTGATCTTCTGATGGTCCATCTTCAGTACTGCGTCCCTCATTTCATTATCAGCCCCATGAAAATTGGTACCATTGTCCGAAAACAATTCTCGTACAGGACCCCTTCGGGCAATGAATCTGCGTATGGCCATAATTGCGCTATCTGTGTTCAAGCTATGCGCAATTTCCAAATGAACAGCTCGTGTGGCCATACACGTAAACAGTACACCCCAACGTTTCTCCTGCCTTCTTCCTTTGGTTACCATGATTGGGCCAAAGAAATCGACCCCAGTGCGTGTAAATGGAAACAAGTTTCCTTCAACACGAGCAAGAGGCAGGGGAGCCATCTCTGGTGGAGCAGGTTGAACCATCGAATTGTTGCATCGTTGACAATCTTTCCAAGATGCCTTGACTGCCATACGGATACCCGGAATCCAGAATCTTTCTCGCAAATTGTTAACAATTTGCTCTCGTCCGTAGTGCATATTCCTCTCATGGGCATCTAAAATCATCAGCTTGGTAGCGGGGTGCTTTGGGTCAAGAATGACTGGGAACTTCTCGATAGCTTCGGGACAGTTTTCCAGTCGGCTCCTCATCCTCAGAATTCCCTCGTTATCCACAAAAGGAGAAAGCTTGTAGAGGTAACTCGTTTTATCGATTGCTTGACCCTTCTGCAAACGAGAAATTTCTGGCAAGTACTTCGCTTGCATTTCCCGCCAAAGACATTTCTCAGCTTCTTTCAGATCTGTCACGGTCAGTTCGGATTTGGTTAGGTCACCCTTTGATCGAGCTTTCGAGGTGAACTCATACCAAATCTTGAAGATTTTCCTCACACGAGCTGTGGCACGCAAGAGGCGTGTCCAGGAAGAAAATCGTCTCGCATCTGGAACCAGGGGATCGACATCATGCTCGTAATTGACATTCACGAGCTCAACCACACTCTCAGTCATGTCGATGGGATCGGAAGTCTCTTTCTCACGTGGCCAATTCTCCTCAGAGAATCTCAAAAACTCTGGGCCACGGAACCATTTGGATTCTGGAGTGTAATCTCCGGGTGTCATCCTTGTCGCAAGATCGGCTACATTGTCCTTGGTAGAGACCCATTTCCAAGAACTAATGTCAGTCAGCTGCTCAATCTCACCCACCCGATGAGAAACGAACTGTTTGAATCTCCTGGATCCGTTTCGGAGCCAACACAATACCGTCATGGAGTCTGTCCAGTGAACAATTCGGTCAATCTTAACATCTAGAGCAGAAATCAGTGTGTGGCTCAGTCTGCTATTCAAAACGGCTGCCTGGAGCTCAAGCCGTGGGATCGTGACAGCTTTTAAAGGAGCAACTCGTGTGCGTGAGCTCACAAAAGAGATCACCACTCCCCCTGCATCTTCGATCCGAAGATACGCAACAGCAGCGAATGCAGAGGAACTTGCATCCCCAAACACGTGGAGTTGGACAGAAACAGCACAGCACAAGTTATCGGAATAAGTTCGTGGAATACTCACAGAACTGATGAGCCTCAATTCTTTCAGGAACTTTTGCCAATATTCCAACGCCTCATCCTTGATTTCATCATCCCATCCAATTTCTTGGCGCCAGATCATTTGGAGTATTATTTTCCCCTTGACGGTGAGCATGCCCACAAATCCAAGAGGATCAAAAATGGACATCACAAGGCGGAGAACCTCCCTTTTGGTGGGAATCTTCTGTCCACTCAACACTTCAGCAGACACTTTGTGGAAATTCAGACGAAATGTGAAAACATCTTGCTCTGAATCCCACCACAATCCTAGAACTCGATCAAGGTCACTCGAATCACTAAAGTTCTTGACTTTTTCACTTTCATTGAGATTACACAAAATTCTGGAATCACTTGCGGACCAGTTTACAACATCAAATCCCGCATCCTTGTGTATCTCAATTACTTCACTTATTCTTGCACTAGCTTCATCAATTGAATTTGCACAACTGATGTAATCATCACAGTACATGTACTTTTCAATTTCTTTCACTGTATCGGGATACGTGTTGGCGAACCTTTGGGCGTTTTTATCTTTGACATGCCCAGCCAAAGTAGGCGAACACGTAGCACCGAAAGTCATCACTGATAGTTTATATTCTTCCGGAGGATCTGTACGATTCATCCCACGCCAAAGCACTCTTTGATAATTTTGATCCTCTTCTCGCACTTTCACTCTATGAAACATTTCTCTTATGTCGCCGGTAAAACCAAATTTTCCTCTGCGAAAATTCGCCAGGACTGCTGGGAGAGATTGCAAGAGGTCTGGCCCCTTGTACAGCAAAGAGTTCATCGACACTCCCCTTGATACCGCGGCACAATCGAACACTACGCGAATTTTCTTCTTGGCGGGATGAGTCACAGCAAAGTGTGGCAAATACCACGTCTTCTCCGGCGGCACTTCACGATCACTATCACTCAATTTCACTAGATATCCCTTCCGGATGTGATCCATCATCTTCTCACAATACGAGGCAGCTAACTCGGGATCGCGATCAAGTCGTCGTTCTGTAGAACGGAGCCTTTTCAGAGCTGCTTCTCGTGATTCCGGAACTTTGGGACAAATTCCACCTTTCCAGAGCAACCCAACTTCATAGCGCCCATCGGGTGTCTGGTGGGTAGTATTTTCCATAATCTGAAGCGCCTTTTTGTCATCTCGAGAATGCACGGGCTCTTGGTGTGGGATAGTTCCAAAAGATTCCGTGGAAAAGGAATCTCTCACCAAATTGTGCAACTCATCAATCGTTTCTACCATGGCACAATTCATCTCGATTTCTCTGTTGTCTTGAGCTGACACTGTGCCCAGAATAACCCATCCAAGCCAAGTCCGTACAAGGTAGGGTGCTCTCCAAGGTCCATGGATTACCTCGCGTGAAACTATCAAAGGGGTATTATCGAGCCCAATCAATATCTCAGGATCAGCTTCACATTGGGACTCAATATCAACATCGGCGAGGTATTTCCAATCAACACTCAATTTCTGGACATCTACAGATTGGCGAGGAAATGTCAGGTCTTTCACTGTTCTCACATGGTGCATGGTGTACTCCTTGGCTCGTGGGAAGCTTCCCTTGATCTTCAGATCAACCATGCGAGAATCATCGTCAGTTTTTATATCTGGTGTAGTGCCTCTCCAGCTAAGAGGCTTCACAGGTCCCTCAAGTCCCAATTTATCAGCCAGACTCACTCGGATCATAGTGATCGTGGATCCTTCATCAAGAAAAGCAGATGTTTTTACCATCCCTGCAGGGCCAGACACGATCACGGGCAGAATCTTCATCAGAATTCGTCCACTGGAAGTCGTAGCATGAGCTACAGTACCCGTCATATTCTCATTTCGAACGTCACTGTTCGCGGGACTTTCATCTGGTTTCTGTGGAACTGTAGGATTTTCTGGGGACCTGTCCTTGTGGAGAAGGTTGTGATGCCTACTCCCACAATTGTTCATCGTACATCTCGTCTTTTTGTGGCAATTTGGGGCCATATGTTTTGATTTGAGACAAATAAAACATAACCTCCTCTCTGAAACCGCACCCCATCTGTCATCAGTAGAGAGCGCCTTGAAGTTTGCACAATCTGCTATAAAATGGCGGCCCTCGCCACAGAAAGTGCATTTTGGCTCAGTGTGCTCAGTTTTTGGCGCCTCTTCGGTGTCAGTCTCTTTTGTGGCTGCCACTAACCTAGCTTTTTTCTCGGGCTTCTTGTCGGCCTTCTTGTCTCTCTCATTTCCCCTGTCATCGCTCCCCCTGTAACCAGGAAAATGCACTCTCTCGCCAGCTGCTAATGCGCGAATCTCCATCCAATCTGAGAAAGTTTCCAAGGTGCAGTGAACCTTTGACAAGCTGTACTCAGACCACTGCACACGCATAGAGAGTGGCAACTTCATCAGGAATTCCTCCAGGAGTTGGGGATTATCAATATAATTCCATCTCTGGAACATTTTGAGTGAGGCCACAAGATTCATCACTGAATTAGCCATGTTGATTATCGTCTCCGGTTTCTCTTCTTTCACAGCAGGAATCTCCTTTGCCTTGGCGATCAAAGACTTCACCAAGAAGTCAGGACGACCAAAGCGTCTTTCCAGAGTGTTGATAATCTTCTCGACATTTTCGGGAGAGAACAGGAGAATTTGAACACACTCTCTGGCTGCTCCCTTCAGGCATTTTCGCAGGCGCTGCAAGTTCTCTTCATCTGAGAAGTGACATGTTTTTGTGGTGTTCTTGTACCAGGCAATAAACATGGGCCACTCCTCGAACTTTCCGTCAAAGTGGTATAGATCATTTCCAAGCGTTTGACGAGAAAGAAACTTATCCATCGTGCTTACTTGCTCTCTAATGACGTCATGCACCGATAGTCGGCTGCATGTGCTCTTTCCGGACGAGCTGCCG
Source organism: Phlebotomus papatasi (assembly GCF_024763615.1). Lineage (NCBI taxonomy): Eukaryota > Metazoa > Arthropoda > Insecta > Diptera > Psychodidae > Phlebotomus > Phlebotomus papatasi. The sequence continues at coordinate 82,200,610 of NC_077222.1, forward strand.
GAGTCACTATCCTGACGATTATCTCGACGGATCTTTTGGGTTTTCTTCACAATCTTCACGCCCCCGACTTGCTCCACAAACCTCGTGTACTCTGTTGCTATTGATTCAGCATCTGGAATCTCGTTGGGCTCTTGGTCAAACTTGTCCATAACCTCTTTTTGAGCATTATTGGGATGATTATGTGAGGCACCATCTTGCCCCCCAAACTGCTGCTGAGAACCTGAAGAGCCTTGGGACTTCTCAAGCAACAACTTGGTTTGTTTTTCCTTGAGTTCCAACAGGGTAATCTGCATCTGAGTACGCTCAATCTGAGTTTGTATTAGCGTCTCTTCCAAAGTCTGAGCCGTGCTTTCAAACCCAAGACGTGCCGGAGGAATGCCTTTATTGGCACGTGAACTCTTCCGGACACCATTCTGCATCTCCATAGGTTGGGAATCATCCCGATGCGAAGGACCACTTTGTTCCAAATCAGTCATCATTTATTTCTCGGAACGTTACAACAATAGAACGATAGAACGAACGTAGAACAATAGTATTGGGATCTAAAAGAAAATAATTATAAATCAATGGCGTGGTCGTGAGCAAATTATATAACCTTACTTTTCAAGAAATCTTCTTGTCCACTTCTACTTCCTAAGGTCCTTTTTTTCTTCAAATCTGAAATCTAACAAAATAAACTTTCTATGAGCTTCAAATCTACTTTAATAAAGTCTCTAAGCTACCTTTAAATCACTTCTTAGATCAAAATCAAATAGGAGCAAATGAAGCACGTTTTTAACAGAGCACGCCATATAGTAAACTAAAGTTTGGCCAGAAGGGCTTTACAATAATAGAACGTTTGAATTTAAACATTGTCAGTTGGCAACAACCGGAATAACCAAATGATTGTTTTTGTGTCCAGAGCACCCCTTATATCAGACAAAATTCTTGATATCTAAATGTCTTTCATGCCAATCTTTTAAACGTTTCAAACTCAAATCTAAATTGAATATTATTCTGATGCTCACAAGAAGAAGAAGAAGAAAAAGAGAACCAAGAGAACTAATAAGTTATAGACATATGCAATGCGTTTGGGAAAGATATATGCAAATTTTAATTTTATAAATTTTTCCCTATCTAAATGGTTTTTTAGAAGCATTACGGACATGTTTCAATTTTTAAGCCTCCGGTACACCTTTTTGATTAAGAAAAATTTATGAAATCAAAATTCACATCACTTTCCTTCTCAAATGTTTTTTTTCAAATTTAATTCTTTCGCACTCAAAATACAATTAAATTTAATTTAATTACGGCATATAAAAACCAATTTCCCAGATCTAAAAGGTATGCTGGAAGCATAATTGTACAAATTAATTCCATTTTTGCAAGAATTGAGTAATGCGACTTTTTAGGATTTTACCTATTAGATCACAAAAATTTCATGAAATCAAAATTCACAACTTTTTCTTTCTCAAACGTTCTACTCATTTGCAATCAAATGTCTTGTAATCAAAATTCATATCCTTGACTTCCTCAAACCTTTACTGTTAATGTTTTTCCCATTCTTTTGTACTTACAATTTGATTGATCTAAATTGAATTTTTATGATGTTCAAAAGAAGCAAAATGCGAAAAAGTCTGATTAGTTATGCTCAAAATATTTGAGAATGAAAGGGATGTGAATTTTGATTTCATAAAATGTCCTTTTATCTAGAAGTTAACTGGAGCCATAACTGACAAATTTTTTTATGCCTCAGCCAAATCTCCCAAATAAAGAAATTTTATTAAATCAAAATTCACATATCTTTCTTGCCCATCTGTTTTGCATATATCTATCCTACCCCGACTGTCTTTTTATTCAATACAAATTTAATATTACTCAATTGAATTTTTAGTGCGAAAGAGAGATACATTAAGAACATTTTAGAAAGAAGGAAAATTTTGTGAAATCAAAATTCACAACCCCCTTCTTTTTCACGCGTTTTTCATATGTCTGTTTCAATTAAATTTGTTGTGATAACTAAAAGTAGAAGGAGAGTGCGAAGGAATGAGATAGTCATATGCAAAGCGTGTGAGACAGAAAGAAATTTGAATTTCGACTTCACCAAGTTTTCCGGATGTAAAAGGTGTGCCGAAGCCGTAAGATTCCTGATCTGTTACTATATGATTATGGCTTATACCAGAACTATTAGTAATTAATTTAAATTTTATACTGACCAAATTTAATTTTTTATGCTTTCGGCACACCTTTTAGTTTGGTAAAATTTTATGAAATCAAAATTCGCGTCCCTTTCTTTTTCAAAAGATCTACATAAGTCTTACCCACTCTTTCGGACTCAAATTTGAACTGAACTAAATTCAATTTAGTGTGATGTTCAAAAGAACAAGAAGAGTGTGTGAAAGAGAAGAATAGACATTACAGAAGCTTTGAGAAAGAAAGAGATGTGAATTTTGAGTTTATGAGATTTTCCTGATCTAAAAGCTGTGCCGGAGGCAATACTGGCCGAATTTAATTATTTTATGACTCCGGCACCTTTTAGATCAGGAAAATTTCATGAGACCAAATTCGACTCCCTTTCTTTCACTTCTTCTTCTTTTAAATATCACAACAAATTAAAATAAGCCCAATTGAATTTCAAGTGCGACAGAATGAGATAGACATATGCAAAGTACGTGAGAAAGAAAGGGATGTGAATTTTGATTTCATGAAAATTTCCTGAAATCAAAATTCACATCCCTATCTTTCTCAAATATTTGGGCATATGCCTACCTATCTCACACTTTCGCACTTTTTTTCTTTTAACCATTACAACAAATTTAAGCCAAGAAATTTTATTTAAACCAAAACCTCGGTCATTTTCTTCTCTGAGATTTTTGATTTCAAGAAAATTTTCCTGATTGAAAGATCTGATGGAGGCTGACCAAATTTCATAATTTATGGCTCTGGCATACCTTTTCAATTGAATAAAATTCAATCGATTGAAATTTCACTTCTTACTATTTTAAACTAAAATAAGATATGTTTATCACTTTCTGTTAAATGAAAATTGCTATTTCAATTTCAATTTCAAATTTTATTTGTGAAAAAGAGATAAACATATCTCATTTTTGTTTGAAAGAGTGAGAGGTGAAATTTTAAATGATTTAATTTTACTCAATTGAAAAGGTGTGCCAGCGCCATTATCATTTGTTTCTGCCTCTTTCAATGACAATAAATAAAACAGCTCTGAAAGGTTGCTTTCAGAATTCATTTCATCAAAATTGGATTTTTTAGAAAGGTCTTTAAGTCCCAGACAAAAGTGGATTGGTTCAAACCAATTTTTATTCACATATCAATTGGAGGCTCCGGCACACCTTTTCGATCAGGAAAATTTCATGAAATCGAAATTCGGATCCCCTTCTTTCTCACATGCTTTGCATATGAATATCTCATTCTTTCGCATACCAAATTCTATTGAACTAAATTGAATTTGGAGTGATATTTAAGATACGAAGAAGAGTGCGAGAGAATGAGATAGACATGCAAAACATGTGAGATAGAAGGGGATCCAAATTTCGACTTTATGAAATTTTCCTAGGATCTAAAAGGTGTGCCGGAGCCATAATTTTTCAGAGACAAAATATGTCCATCATCCCTTTCAGGCAAAACTCTTCCATATCGTCCAGAGTGGTCTCAATCGAGTGGAAGTTAATGTGGCTGCTTCCTTGTTCGTCTGTGTCAATCAATTCTATCTTCAGATAATCCATTCTTGGTGGTCCTTTGGGAAGATCAGTGATGAGCAAAAGGAGTTTATTGTAAAGGATAGAAATGTTGACAGTGGTGTTATATTCCGTTCCTTCCAACTTGGTGGATTTAAGACCACCCCGCAGGAACGTGAGATGAATGAATTGCTGGACAAATGTCCAATTTTGGCTCTCCTCAAGAATTCCTGTGAGAAAATTGAGGAGAGACTCGATGCCATTCATGCTCTCAATCGTGCTGGAAGTTATCGGATGAAGACGACAAATTCTCTGTGCCAAGACTTTTTGGGCAAATTTATGAATGCATTGGAGGATTTTCTATCGCCTGAAAGTACAGAAAATTCTCGGTCTTCATCTGTTGGTAGGGAATTTGGTGAGTTCCAGAAGCAAACCTTGGAGAATGGTGGAAAGATTTTGCTGCAGCTCTTTGAGAAGTCTATGAGTAAATCCAGTCAGAGCCACTCGACGGTGAATATGGTGCTGAGGAATTTGATGGAAAGGAGCAAAGGAATGTTACCTCTGGAGAGGATAACCACTAAAATTCTCAGTGAGACGCTAAATACGGAGATTCAGGCATCGGACAGGGTAATGGTGGAAATTTATTCGAAAGAATTGAATTTATTGAAGCATTTTCGTCTCATCCGGAGAGTTTTTCTTTTGGAGGACAGTTCAACGATGTATACCTTTTATTCGCGCTTTTTTGAGGAGATTGAGACACGACAGGATGGTATTCATCCACTTTCACTCACGATAAATCTTCAGAATGTCCTGTCCACAAAGTATCCTGATAGTCACAGTCTCTTTCGCCTGGAAGTGGCCTCATTGCACAACTGCAAGACGGGCAATGTTCTCCAGGTTATCAGGCAAATTAGTTTGATGTACAAAGTGACTCCAAATATTGCCAGAGTGTTCGATGAGAGTTCCATGAGGAACTACAATCGTCTCTTTGTTTTTCTGCTGAGTATCAAATGGAGTCTGTGGACCCTTGAAGGTCTCAAGTTCACCAAGAGTTTCTCAGGGGCATCGCCGTATGCTCCGCTCACGGAAAAGCTGCGCAATGGTCGACGTCTGGCCATTATACGCTTCTGGATTCTCTACGCCCTCAACAATATCCACTGTCATCTCATGAGTGAGGCCCTTGAGCGTCTTGGTCATGAAGTTGAGCAGGGAATTGAGGCAGCGCAGAGTCTACAGGATATAATCAGTGCGCACAATGTCTACTTGGATACACTCCTTGAGCATTGCTTCCTCCAGCGAGATGGTGAAAAAATCCTCACGGGCATCAATCAGCTTTTCCATCTCGTGCAAGTTGTTCGCAGTGAATGGATAGCTATTGACAAGGATTTTGACACAGATGATGAGGATTCTTTCCAAATGGACTCGCAGATTGATCAAATTGAAAAGACCTACATGGAATGTCATCGGTTCCTGTCTGAAACGCTCAATCAGGAAGTTGCCATCAATGGGAAAACCTACCTCAGTGGACTCGTGTCAGCTTTCGATCGGAGACTGCCCTATTGAGCTCATGGCATCGATCAGGTGATTTTTTTCATTAAATTTTTTGTAGCATTTCCTTAAATTTCGAAACATTTTTCTCAAAAAAAAAAATCTTACATATTGCATTTACAATTTTTCTTTAATTTTTTTACCAAGTTTTTTTGGGTATTTTTCTGTGTAGCAAAAAATATGATGACTGTCGCAAATATTTGTACAATTTTTTATAAAGTGGAAGAGATCTCTAACACAATTAAACTCTTAATACGAAATTTTTATTCAAGTTATAATTATTAAGTTTCACTCCAATAGAGCGGAAAATGTTTACTTGCGCAAGTCATATTAAAGTTTTAATTTATTTCTTGTAAGAATTCTTGCTTTAATCATTTTTATTAATCAATACATTTTATCTAAATATTTCATTATACATCGCTTATTCTTTTTTAATCATCTCATTAAGCGACTTTTATTGAGATTGTAATTAGAACACCAAAAATTTTATATTTTGTACTCGTTTTTTCGATGCAACTAAAAGCCGTAAACTAATACAAAGTAAAATTACACTGCTCAGAAAAAAGTGGAAGTTCAGTGTGGAATTACAGAGAAGAATTTAAACATTTCGTTATCTTTTTTAAGGAACATTCAATTAAAAATTACTTGCGAGATTTTAGATAACTGAAATAATAATTTTCACTGCTCGAACTTCAAGAGGGAGCAACTTCCACAATCCATTTTTTTTAAATTCTCACCATCCTGGCAGCTCTGGCAGCTAAACGGTAAGAGATATTGACTTCCGGTTTTCAATGACCCCTCCACAAGTCAACATTCTCTAGCGAACTAAGCTCTCGAACCTCGAACTACTCTTACCCAAATCACCCCACCCCTTTCATCCCCTCACAAAATATGTTTTTTGACTTATCTCAAAATTGGCCCTAGCGATTTCAATGATTTTCGGATATGTTTTGCAGTTATTCTAGCTGAACATTTCGTCCTTAGACACCTTACATCGGTTAATTCGCCATCTTAGATTATTCAAGGTCAAGAGTCGACTACCTGGAGGACCTTTTTTTTCAAAGGATATCGCCAAAATTTGGTTTTTTTTAAAGGTCTTTTAATTCTGAACCCGACTCCATCGGTCACAATCGGTGATGGATCTAACTAAATTGTTCCCGTTTTTCAATAAATTTGACTCATCGCAGCCATATTTTAAAAACTAGGGGACAGTGCCCTGATTTTAAAATATATTGCGGAATCACATTTATTCGGGAAAAAAAGGAAAAATTTAGTCATTATGAAGCTTGGAACTGTGCAAAGCATGGGCACTTTCGATTACTGTTTTTCGCATTTTTTAGTCTTTTGAGCCATATAAAATTCAAAGGGTAAGAGATATCGAGAGAAGATACCGAAGATACAGTGGCGGCCAATAAAATAGAATCACTTGTGTAAACTTGAGTTTTTTAACTTTTGTTAACTTTTTTTCAAGTATGTTTAATAAAGTTTTTCAATAATTTGCCCTCTGAATTAGCGAAAAGACGACCCAGTTAGCGCATGCTGACTTATTTGAGTAATATCATTATTTTATAAATTTTCTTTAATATTTTAGATATTTTTTTTATATTATGTTTTTGAATGAAACAGTGAATAATTCTATGGATTTTGAAGAAGTAAAAAAGAATTTCATCAGTCCAAAAACAATCGTTTAAGTAGCACTCTTCGGGAAACGATCCAGTTACCCCATCTTACTATAATAGTGATGTTCTGCTGGGACAAAAAAATAGAATCAATTTCTTTTATAGTCATAAACTGAAATCCATTTCGAGTATTTCAAAAATAATAATGGACATCCTATTCAGGCGGATTAGATCTCCAAAATTACAAGCAGTGTCCAAATTTACAACCAAGGTGTCCAAAATTTGAGCCAACGTCACCTCTACATTCAAGTCATTTTTTAAAGGTATTAAGACAAATTTTAATAAAAACAAAGACGATAAACAGCTTGCTAAGTTTCTAAAAAACCCTCATAAAAAGAGAGTAAAAAAACGCAATTCGTATTGAAAATATCGCACTTCAGACTTGGAATGCTTGAAACATTGATGCTTATATTGACCCTGTCCAAAATTACGGGCCTTTTCCCTACGTGAATCGTTTTACACCCGAAGGGATTTCATTTCAGCTAAAATGATATGTATTTTCAGCTGAATTATGCTAACCTTAAAACAATGCTTGAGAGGCAATATCTTTTCCATATACTTGGTTAGCACCTTTTGTTCGATAACTGCTAACCGGTCAGCATATTTTTGCTGATTGAATCAACAAAAATATGCTGAAAACGCTGCTTTTACTGCTGGAACTCCACGGAGAGAGCAGTATATATAATCCCTCGATTTTTTCACCCCCCCCCCCCCCCCAATTTTTACCTTCCACCCCCCGGAGACCACTTTTGTCAACAAATCTTCACGTTTCAGACGATTTCTGAGAAATGTCGTCACGCTGTTTGTCCGTCTGTCCGTCCGGCTGTCATCATCTCTAGAGGACAAACGGTTAGAGATAGAGACTTGGGACCTTCGGGGAACCTCCCCATAAGTCGACCCAACGATCGTTAACATGCCCCTCATTTTTCCCCCACCCCTCCCCTTCCCCTCCAAAACTATGTTTTTTTTGGGATTGCTCGAAAACGCGTCGTGCGATTTTTTCATTTTAGAATATGTTTTAGATATTACCTAGGCGAACATTTCGTCCATATACGAAAATATCGATGAATCATTTCTAATAACGGTTTTTCAAGGTCAAAAGTTACACTAGACAGCGTATTTATCAAGCAAATGGGGTCATGTTTGGGGTCGTTGGAAAGGTCTTGGAATTTCCTAGAAAACTGAACCGGTTCCAATCGGTTTTGAATCGGTAATGAACCGGTTCATAACCGATAAAAAATTTTTATCTGAAAATCAACCCTATTACTTTTAAAAATAATTTGGGGGATCTTTTGAGAGATTTATGAATCGGTTCAAATCGGTTGGAGACCGGTAAACGGTAAATAATGCGAAAGTACTTTTGCGAGATAGCATCTAAGTCACGAGGAGTTCGAGCATTTCGCAAAGCCTGGGACGCTTTGCCACCCCTTTTTTTAGCTAAGTCTGTATTTGTATTTTTATTTTATTAATTATTTTCGCTTTAAAAATAAGTCATGTCTGAAAGTATTCCATCGTAGCCTAATAAAAGAATTTACTCATTAAATCCTTACAGTCCTCCAACTTTAACTGCAATTAGTCTTTCCTATTTATAGATTCCTGTAAGAATCTCATCAACTATGAGCAAAATATCATTATGACTTTCATTTGATTGATACTCGTACAATATATTTATCATCTTGTAAATCTCAATTTTGAAAATCTATTGAATTTATGCCCAAACAAAATTTCCAAAAGCTTCACAGAAAAATGCCCAAATTGATATTTACTCTTTAAATCCCTTTTTATAATAAAAATAACAATTTTATGGAGTGGCCAAAAGAAATGACAAATCATATTTCTCTTTTATCACATGGTTTATTCAATGCATTATTCTTTAGTATAATTTTTTCATTCAACAAATGTTACAATTTACCTAGAATCAACTCGCACAAAACGAGAGGAAAATAAAAACTTGAAATTTTGTTTAGAAAAATAATTACTGAATTTTCACTTAGATTTAATTACAAAAAAAAATAAAAATAAGTTAAGATTGAGATGTTACTTCAATTATTTTCTATAATGATTAAGTAGAATCTCCTCAATATTAAAGTTCCTATTGACTTTTGTGCTAATTATATCTCCACTCACCAATGATCCAATAAGCTCTCTCTAGTTACTCTTCATTTATGGAGTTCTTGTTTTTTTTAGGGATGATTTAGCAAAATATTTAAGCATCCTGTATTTGAAGGGAATTGGGATGGGGGCCAGGGTTGATTGTTTTTTGACTTAAATTGCTAGTCCAAAAACTGAGACGATGCAGTACATTGTTTTATTTTCCCAGCGCACAGTGCACGATCCGTCAGTCTCATTGTTCCAGAAGCATGAGCTGGCTGTGTGAAGTCCAGCGCCGTTCTTCTGCATTATCATACATGTAACTGCAATTATTTTAAGATTGGTGAAATTTTTTAATTGAATGATTCATGTTCAGTGGACAGATGAATTAGAGAGAAAATAAAACACAAGAGCTCTAAAATTTTCCGTGAGGGGGGGGGGGAAGATTTTCATTGAGAATTCTCATAACTTCCGGAAGAGAAGATATAATAATTGAGAAATCGCATCTTTGCACTTTCTCTTCCACTTGACTGATATAAACATTTCTTTAACATGCTGTAAATCACAGCATTGGTCGCCTCGTTAATCATTACCTAGAAGTTTATGAGGGGCAAATTATGAGCTCGTGGGAGAGTTATGAAGAAATATTAAAGCAAAAAAAACCTAGTTACCGATATATTTGTAAGGCTTCTGCAATTTGGTCAAAACACCCAAACATGTCTCCACCACAGATCCCGTCCAATTATTGACTTTGTCATGCTGGTAGGCATTCCCTCCGATTGTGCTCTCGATGGCCTCTTTGATGATTTTACTCACATCGTCCACCACAAATTGATTCTGGAATTTCAATGAGATTCTCATAATCGCATTTTTTATTTAGCTTCCGATGACGTCAATGTTTGTCTCTCCAATAAAGAGAAAAAAAACGTCTCAAGATTTGGAAAGGTTTTTTCCACTATTTTACCTCATCCCGTGAATCATCCATTATATAGGGCACTTTCTTAGATCTTTCTCCTGACAACTACAGGGAAATTTGGTCCTAATTGATGGAAAATTGGCTGGAAAATCACAATTTTCAGCACTTCTGCAAACACAACACACCAACTGTTCTTGACATTAACCTATAACGTAGTGAAGTTTGCAGTAAAGTGCGATTATGGTGAAACATTTCGAATTTCGATTTGGTTCTTTGAATTCATGGCAATTTTCCGTTTGTTTCATTCGATTATTCGCACAAGTAAATGTGTAGCATCCAGTATGAAATTAATTTATCAAATATGCGTTTTTTTTATATATTATTTGCTTTTAAATAATCCAAGAAAATATAAATGTGATAGAAAGCTCAAAATGAAACTCTAATAATGAAGAAACAGTGAAACATGAAACATATTTCAATAACTTGGTGAAACAATGATTAAACATGAAACATGAATTTAATTTGGAATTGGTCAGCACGCAAAGCCTCCGACAGGTCAGGAAAATTCTATGTAAGGGAAAGTTCACATGATTGTCACATAATTATGAATAATTGATAATAAGCGAGCTAATATGTTTAAGTCTCTTAGAAAAACTTAAAGAAAATTCTCATTATTCGAAGGCATGAACGTTTGAAGGGAGAGTATTTTCCCTTAATCAACATTCACATATTCTTCTTTCTGAAACGTTTTCCGGTTTTTTCATTTTATCTCATTTTTTCATAATCAAAATTTCACTGAACTAAATTGAATTTGCTGTGATGTCCAAAAGAAGGAGAAAAGGCAGAAAGAGTGATGGAAATATACAAAAAGTTCGAAAGAGAAATTGTGAATTTCGATTTAATGAAATTTTCTCGATCTAAAAGTTGAGCCAGAGTCATAATGGCTCCAGCACACCTTTTAGATCAGGAAAATTTCATGAAGTCGAAATTCGCATACCTTTCTTTTTCACATATTTTGCATATGACTATCTTATTCTTTCGCATACCAAATTCGATTGAGCTAAATTGAATTTAGCGTGATGTTTAAAAGAAGAAGAAGAGTGCGAGAGAATGAGATAGACTTATGCAAAGCATGTGAGAAAGAAAGGAATTCGAATTTCGATTTCATGAAATTTTCCTGATCTAAAAGGTGTGCCGGAGCCATAAAAAATCAAATTTGATATTAGTAATTAGAGAAATGTAATAAATTTTTAACGGCTCTTGCACACCTTTTATATCAAGAAAATTTCAAGAAATCAAAATTCATAACCTATTCTTTCTCAAACGTTTGGCATATGTCTATCTCATTCTTTCGCGCTCAAAATTAGATTGTACTAAATTTAAATTTGTTTGATATTCAAAGGAAGAAGAAGAGTGTGAAAAAGTGAGTATGCAAAGCATGTGAGAAAGCAAGGGATTCGAATTTCGTTTTAATGAAATTTTCCTGATCTAAAAGGTGTGCCGGGGTCATAATGGCTTCTGCACACCTTTTAGACCAGGAAAATTTCATATAGATCAAAAAAAAAATCAGGAAAAAACAAGTCGAAATTCACATCCCTTTCTTCTTTAAAAATTTCGCATATGTCTATCTTACACTTTCATACTCTTCCCCTTTTTTTAACATCACACCAAATGAAATGTAGGTCAGTCCAATTTTGAGACCTAAAGAGTGGGATAGACTTATGCAAATCTGTTGAGAAAGAAAGGGACGCGAATTTTGATTTCATTAAATTGTACCGATCTAAAAGGTGTGCCGGAGCCATAAAGGATATAAATTATAGTTAAATTGTTAAATATTCAATTAAAAATTATAAAACCTTCTTGTAACTCTGTAATAAAAGGCCTGACTCTTTGGGAAACTAGGTTATTATGGCTCTGGCACACCTTTTAGCGCGGTATAATTTCATGAAATCAAAATTCATTTCTCTTTCTTTTTTAAGAGATTTGCATAAATCTGCCTCACTCTTTCGGTCTTAAAATTCGTGTGAACTAAATTTAATTTGGTGTGATGTTCAAAAGAAGAAGAAAAGTGTAAAAGAGTAGGGTAGACATATGAAAAGCTTTTAAGAAATAAAGGGATGTGAATTTTGACTTTATGAAATTTGCCTGATCTAAAAGGTGTGCCAAAGGCAATACCGAAATTTTGGGTATATTGGGCCTAAACTTAAATATTTCGGAATAATGATTGTATTGTAATGCCAAAAACCGGAAGCAGCCAAGATCCCGAAAGCCAAAATCCTGAAAGGGATGAAATTATATGGAGGATAATGTGTAGAATAATTTCTCAAGACACAGAAAATTTTTCTTTGCCTCTAACTATTTTTTCCGCCAATATATGAAGAAAAATTCGGGAAGAATTAAGAATTTGGGATTTAGTTTTTCGGGATTTTGGTGGCTGGGATTTTGGTTTTTGAGATCTTGACTAAAAATCTTGACTAGCAATTTGATGGATAAGTTTCTGAAAATAATTGTTTCTCTTTGGAGAATTTTTAAAGATTCTTCCACTTCACTTTTAAATAGTTTTTTTTAAGGTTATATTCAATATAACCAAAAATGGCAAACTAACTTTAAATTAAATAAAAAGAATACATAGCTAGATATAAAATTTGCCTTTTTTCAAGTTTATCGATCTTAATTCTTTAATTTTAGAAACAAATTCATCTAAGAATATGAGGTTATGCGTAACCTAACCTAAAAAAGGAGATTATTTCATAAAATATTTCAAAACCCAATATATTGTATATTAAATCGGTAATCGATTTATCAATATTAAACAAATCCTCTTCAGAAATAATTTCAATGTCCATATCATGAAAATTATGCGATATTTTGGAGGTTAGAAATTTTATTTATAATTTAAAGGAAAAAATACACTATCAGTGTTTTGTGACATGACTAATTTATTTATCAAAAATTTCTCCAGGGAGTAGATTACAAGATACTGTCACACAAAAAAAATTATTGAATTTTTTAAAGGTTAGGCTTGAAATAACCTGTACTAAGCAAAACAAATCAATGTGGCCGATTTGCTGACCAAAATGATAAAAAAATAACTAATCAAGATGGACTTACCTATTTCGCCAGACGTTTCAAATTGCTTTAAACTATTTTAATAAATCGAAACGTATTTTTTACAAATCGAAATTGTTAATCCTGCCAAAGAATAAGGTAAAGTGCCCTCAAATCGACCGGTAGAGTTATTTATTCAATTTATTTATATTTGAACTAATATTTGGCGTATGATCTAACACTAAAAGGTCAATTATTCCATAAATAAATACGAATCAGTGACAATTTTATAGAAATTCACCATTAAAACATTCAAATATTGACCACCGGTCGAGTCGAGGAACCGGTCAACTCGAGAGCACTTTACCTTAATTAAAATATTTCCAAAAGTATCACTTCAAATAAATTAAAACACATTTTCTTCATTTTCTAAAATCATTCAATTGACTCTCATTTACATAAATATACCACAAAAAATAAAATAAAATTACATGTTCTCAGTAAGTTGATTAAAATGGAATAATAGAAAAATATCTTTTTTGTTTTCCAGACACAGAGGAAAAACTTTTTTTCATCATTATTTTCGTCAATATTTTCTGATATTGGATACTTATTCTTTTTTCACTTAATCGGTGGCTAAAATATTTTGCAAGTGCATGAGAGGGAAATTAAGTGAACATTAATTATAAATTGAAACTAAACTAAATAATACAGATTTCCTTTCCTACAGAGATTAGTATTTTGTTAAATTAAAAAAAACCAAAATGTCCTACATATTTCTACAATTATTTTTTCTTGAAAAATTTACAAATTTTTTTCTTATCAACATTTTTTTTTGGTAAATTCTCTTTATAGAAATTTTGTTAAATTTTTCTAACTCATTTCTGCGTACATCTTAAGTAACGTTTAACCGGAATTACTTTTTCTTTCTCGTGGGATTGTTTCCGGGAATACTTTTAAGCCAAGAGACTCTTTTTTGTCTCAGCACATCTCGCTTCTTCAGCTTTCCTTTCGGCACGTGCCTTATTGCGTCTAATCATGGGCATTAGGCCCCAGAGAGCAGCTCCACTGAGCAGAATGAATCCCAAGGTTGTAAAGAGGGATTCATAAGCGTTTACATGCTCAATCCAAAGTCCACAAATGGGTGGTCCAATGAGCTGTAGGATTCCATTGACGAATAAGCTGATACCGTAGGTTGATGTTAGACGTTCTTGACCCAGCATATCTGCCATAATCACAGCTGTGATGCCCACATAAACCCCAGAAGCTAGCCCAAAGCATGCACAGCAGATGCTGATAAAGGAGTAGGTTGTAGCAAGTGGGAGAATGGCCAGAGATATCCCTGAGATGGCAAGTCCACCAATAAAATACCACGTCTTGGGAATTAATTCTGTGTCCGAAAGGGCAGATCCCCCAATTCGTCCCACAAGATCCAACAGTGAGACAATTGATAGCAAATATGCAGCTAGACCCTTGTCAAATCCCATACTTATGGCATAGGCGGGCAACAAAATGATGAAATTCGTATATCCAATTGCATTAGTGGAATTAGAAATGAGAATTACAAGATATGTTGGATCACTGAGAAGGCTCAAATCGAAGAATTTCTTCTTTTCTTTCTTCTTCACTTCCTCATCTTCGTCCTCTTTGTCCTGCTCATCCTGCCCACTCACGTCCTTCTTGATCCTCGAGCACGATGACACGGGATTCAGGGAATTGGTGATGGACTTGATTGACAGATGAGAGGCAAATTCCGTGGGATGGAAGGACAGAGTACTACCATGATAGGGAGTACTGATATACTGAAAAGAACTCGTGGATGGTGATCTCTTGGCCAAACGACCACTAGACGTCACACGATTGTTCATAAAACGCTGACTGAGCCTTGTGCCGGACATCCTGCTCTCAGGAACAGCACAAAGGGACGGTGTAGAGCTCAAATCTGTGAGATTGTTGGCATACGTCTGATTGCGAATGCTATCGCGAACCGGAACGCTAACTTTTCGGCTTCTGTCAGCCTATAATTTAGGAGATAAGAAATGCCGGAAATACCTATTAGTATCCCTTAGTTTTAAGCGAAATTTCTAGATAGGAAACCTGGGGAAAATGTCTCAAAATGGGTAATATTATTTTATCACGAACTCCCAGAAGATCCTTGAGATTTCTATCAGCCCTATCATCACATTCTTATAGGTAGTTCACCATGACCACCCTACGATCTTTTCGAGGATAAATATCCTCCACTTCGAAGGAAAATGTACTTTTCGAGGCATTTCCTAAAAGTTGGTTTTGTAAAAAATCCCAGAATTGTTAGGTCAAACTCCTCAAACTGAAAGAGAGATCAGTTTTATAATGAGTTTTTTTGTAAACTTTACCGTACACCGAATACTCCCAACTCAGAAATAGCATAGGTATCACCGACATGGATTTGAAACAGTTGCTCGGAAACAATATAGTCAATCTCGCTAAAGTAGCTCTTTTCGTAAGAGCTACAAATTTAAAGATTTAATTTAAAATCTCATTGGTAAGCAACGTTAGCCTTTTTGCAGTGCAGTGTTTCATTAAATTAAAATTTTGTTCTTTTTCTCTTTATTTTCTCTTTTTTTTATATAATTATCACGTACAAATTGTTATATCTATTTAGACATCTAATTTATTTTTTTCCTACACAGGTATAAGCTAGAATTGTTATTGAATTGTAGTCTTCTAATGTACCTGATTTCTATATGGCATATGGCAATTTGCCGCTGCATTAATAAATAATAATAATAATAATGTTACCGTACAGGAACATACAGTATGAAATATCAAGATTCGGTTTTCGGTGATAAGCCTAAAAACATTTTGTTAGACATGCTTTTTCTTCTATTTTCCTCTCCCCCCTCCAATCCCTCCAAAAAGCATGATTTTTTGGTTTTTCTTGAAAACGGGTAGCACATGTGTACATTTTGTTGATAGACACCTATGATCGAAAAAATTTTCAAAATCGAATTTTTGAAGGTCAAAGTTAATCCACTCTGGAGGGGATATTTCTCAACCCATTAGCCTAAATTTGGATTTTTTGGAAAAATCTTAAAATTTCGAATACGACCGCAGTGGTCTCATTTGGCAATAAATCCGTAAAGTACCCCATAATACTTATTTTGTTTGATCATTTTTATTTATTGTTCGTATATATTTTTTTTCATTCTGGAGGCTAAACGGTAAGAGATACCGACTTCCGATCTTCGATGACACCCTCAGAAGTCTATATTGTCTAGAGGGGTCCTATCTCATTTTTTCTTTTAAACTCTCCATCCTCTTTCAAACTATGTTTTTTTTGGGGTTTTGTCAAAAACGATTCCAGCGATTTTTTTTAATTTTCGGACATATTTTGGAGATTAGTCCATTCAAATATGTCATCCATACATATCTATAACCGAAAAAAATAAATCCATTTTAAAAGATAATTCGCAGAGAGTCTTATCTCGTGTGTTCGAACGGTTCGAATACTCCGCAAAGCTGGGACGCTTAGCCACTTTTTTTATTTAAAAAAAACATCGACAGAACTTCACTGACGTACCTATTTATGTGTAAACAACACTTATTCAACGTAAAGTATTTATAAGAAAATTTCTACGACATATTTTTCAACGAATTATGCCCAACGCACAATAACTTTTGTGCGTTGTCTTCGACGAGAGTGCCAACATGTTTGAGGGTCTTTTAAGGATCTTTTAAGGACGGCGGTGGCCGCTATCACACAAACATTGAAGTCTTTGTACATCTATATCTCTGTCTAAATTTTTGCTTTCAAGAGCTCTAGCTCAAAAGCAGTATTTGAAATAAATGAAATGAAATCTCAAATCTGAAATCCGTTTGTCCGGGTCACGTCTAGATTTTTTAAATATGCATTTTTAGTTTTTTGCTGTTTTCTAAAATTCAAAAATTTATATCTCCGGTTCTAATTATCCGGTGGTAGTCACATAAAGCTAAAATGATGCGTAATTTCATTTTCTATAACTCTTGTGATCATATCAAGAATCTACGATGAAAATACAGTATATTTTTTTATATTTGAAAAAGTGCACCCAAAATTGTGAATATTTCTGTGTTTTTTTCTCGATCTTTTAATAATTCTTTCACTTAAATAGAACATTCCTCATTCCTCTTAAATAGTATTTCTCAAGATATATATAATAACCCCTGAAAATTTCATATTGGGCGATTGATTAGCAAAGTCACAAAAAAAAAACAATAAAAAACTTTAAATCCTTTAAATCCTCTAAATTTTTTTGAAAATGTCTCCATCGTTTTTTTTCGAATATGTTTTGAAAGACCTAAGACCTTAATCCTTTATGTCCGAAATATATTCGAAATCGAATTAATTAAGGTTAAATTTATTGCAGGGCATATTTCTCAGACGATTTGCTTTTAAAGAGGACAAATGCATTCTAAAATATTAAATTAATCTATTTTAATTTTTGAGTTTTCTGAATACTTCAGAAACGAGCCTTAAAATCTCTTGATTAACTGAAATGCATGCAAACATAAAAAAAAAACTCCTTGAGTGCTCTATATCGTGAATTTGGGCATTCCGCACTTATAAGGAGGTTAATATAATTTTTATAATAATTTTAAATTTTAAAATCTTCGACTTATATTTTTCCAGCCGGGGAGTAGATATTGCCAAAAGATCCTCCTACATAGGCAACGATAACTTTTTCTTTCAATGTCCAATAGTTAAAAATCTTCATTATCGATTTTGATAAAATTTTAGTGCGTTGTTAGAAGTCGAGGCCTTAACAACGATAATTTGCTCCCCTGGTCCTACCCTAGCCGTACGCAAAATTTAAAAATTTGCTGAACAATTCTCTATAACTTTCGAGTATACGCATCAAAAGTTTGAAAACGATCTAAATTATTTTCTGATTTTTTAGTAATAAATAGTGGCACGACATTCCTTAGAGGATCTCAGACCTTCCCGCAAAGGGGGTCTTCGGACAGGGACATCCATTATTATTTTTTCTTACACAGGAATGGGGTGGTCAGTCCCATGCCTTGTGTAATCAAATGCAATGAAACGCTCTGGACTCAATGCAAACACCTTTAACATCAGAAAAAATCCTGGTGACCTAAAGAGAATTTGAACCCGAGACACTTGCATAGAGTAACTGCTCTATCATTTGACCCTTGATTTGCCCCATTCAGTGCCCTTTTACGGATTTAAAAAACCTAAGAAATTCCTATTGAAAAATTAAAATTACTTAAATTTCTGCCGAATTGACTTACCATTCCATCCATTCCGCTTCCTTTTGAGAAATTCCTCACAACAACCGCACTGGCACTTCGGACAAATCCATTCTCGTGCGGAAGTGTTGGAGTTTGGCATTCTGGTGACTTTGTCCCTGAATCCTCAATGGCAAACTTGGCACGTCCGTCCGTTGAGTCTGGTGATGTCGTTGCCGTGAGATCTAGCACAATTCCCACATCCTCATCGAGATTTTGCGTGTCTTCTCGAGCTGGTAGTGCTTTGGGGACACGTTTCATGTGCTGTTCCACGGGCTGATAGAAAATCGCTGCGACCCACACATTTAGGGTCACTCCGCCCATAATAAGGCACGCTCCCCTGGAAAGGGAGGATCATTAGGGAAGGGATATTGCCTTTGTAAACGTATAAATGCAAAGAGAGGCGCAAAGATGATTTTTTTGGACCACAGGTTTAAGTCATAGTTTGTAAACTTTCGGTCAAAAAAAAACCATCTCTGTTTGCCACTTCAAATATCATGAAAACCTGTATCCATAAGTTTCCAGTAAGTATCTAAGCACAGGTGGCAAGATGATTGATCCGAGAGCACTCCCAGAGATACATAGCCCATTGGCGAGTCCTCGCAATCGAACAAAGTACGATGTGACAATGTAGACAGTTGGTGGGAAAGCCAATCCGGCACCCGTTCCCACCAATATCCCATAACTATAATTGAAAATGATTCATTTTTGACTAAAATCTCTTGCCTGACTGCGGTCGTACCTAATGTATAAATATGTGACAGATGAAGCCCAGAATGTGAGTATCATTCCTACAACAAATTGAACCATTTTATCTTCATATTTCTCTCCACACGTGCTTGCTTTCTAAAAATTCATTTATATATATATATATATATCTCATTGTGATACTTTTGTGCACATTGTTGCACCAATTTCTTCACGTTTGAGAGAACAATTTATATTATGTCTTATTTTGTCTCTTTACCTACTGCTGCAAATGTTCCGCCCATTAGTGTTACAGTACGGAATGAGTATTTCACAGATAAAATGCTTGAAACGGGTCCTGTAAAAAAAGAAGAAAATATTTGATTTACCAAGTAGTAGATTCAATGATTTTGAGTGATTTTACTGAAAGAATTTCTACGCAAAATTCCACAACAAAGGCGCTTATCTGATAGAAAAGCAATTGGTGCTAATAATCGTCAAATTGACCAACTGATAATTTCCGTTTTAACAGAAAAAAATGTCAGTTAATGGAAGTGATAATTGGCAAAAAAACCGAATGGGTCACGTTTTCGCAAAGTAAATAGCATAAAAGATTAAAAAGCCTTGAGTCGGTAATGATTACTCCTATCTCCGAGATTAGAAGAAGGGGAAGATTGGCGGATTTTTGTAAAAATTGAATAAAACTTTAATATTGCTAAGGAAATAAGGTACAGATCCCTTTAAACCTTAGTCATTTCTAGAAACGTGGAAATATTTATGCAAACAAAAATCATATATAATATAATAATTTTTTATCTTATTAGTTACACTGATAAAATCTGTTCTTTGCAATCGATATTTTTTATGAAATTAGATTTTATAAATAATTATTGAATTTAAACTTATCTATTTCTAATATCATGTCCTTCTCGATTATTGCTATTTTTCCATCGCAGAAATATAAAGGTAGGGTAAGTGTGCCAAATTTTGGCATAGTTGCAAATAAGCACCGAAGTCCTAAGTTTGAAATGCAATATTTTTAATACATATTGAAATTTCTTGTTACTTCCTTTTCGGGAGGGTTGTGTGGAATCTTGAAAACTCGTTTATCGTCTTTGTTTTCTGTAAATCAGTTCCTAAAATATTAAAAAATTAATAAAAATTAGACATTGCTTTGGGTAGTATTTCGGCCACTTTGCGTGTAATACCGGCCACCTCGTTTGTGATCAACTTTTGTGAAGTAACGGATAGAAAATTTCAAAACGTCATACGGAACGAGTTTAAAAATATTTACTTTAACACGTCTATATGACCCACAAGCCGCGAGATCTTCCGTGTAATTTATCCCAGAAGACCTGAAGAGTTTACCTTGGCATCCCAAATTTACGCGCAGATTCCCGTAGCAATTTGCCCTTCCTGAACCCTTCCAAGGCCTATTCCACATTATCTTTTTCATAGAGGCGATGCTTTTTTTCTATGGGCATTGTAGAACTCATAAATTGAAAAAATAAATAAAATAAAATGAATAAGGAATTTAGGAAAGCAAAAGATGTTGCCAGAATAGGCAACATTACCTCACCCGAGAGATGCTCACAAAGTATATACTTTTATACGCGAAATACAAGATCCAGCTGGGAAATTTTACCCGAAATTTAAAGAATGATTCACCATCAACTTAAACACAAAGAATCTTTTATGAAAACTAATCATTTTGCATGAAAAACATCGAAGGAAAACCCTCTGTACTTCACCACAAATCACAAGACTGCTAGAAACACAAGCGATCTGTCACATTTCTTGTAAGACTATTTTCACACTTGATTTTCTACAATACAATTATTTAAATTCAAATTATAGGTATCTGAAATTTAATGATTTTTGAGTTAATACAAGCAAAATGAATTCATTGACCATTCGAAAATTTAATCCATATTGTAATAATTTAATTGCTTGGCCGAAATTACCCTCAAAGTGGCCGAAATATAAAGCTGGCCGAAATTTGGCACACTTACCCTAATAATTTTAGTTTTAATAAATATCTGTGTTCAGTATTTTGGTAAAAATGACCAATAAAAATTTAAAAAAAAACTTATTTTTGACCTAATTAGGGGCATAGAAAATGAATAAAGGAGGATAACATTGTTGCCAAAATACTGCACATTCCAATGGCTATTCACATTCATTTTACTTATTTTACTGCTCGAACTGCACAGAGAAAGAAGTTTTGTGTAATCTTTCGATTTTGAGTTATAAATACATTTCGATATCTTACTCCCTATGGAATTATATTTTTGTAGAATTTTGGAAATCTGAAGTGTAGAGTTTTTTTGACGTCACGCGTTTTGTCTGTCTGTCCTGTTCACCATGCCGTTTTGAAATCGTTAAAAAGGTGTTGGAATTTCAGACAATTCTGAATCGGTTCATATCGGTTATGAACCGCTTATGAAATGATAACTAATTTTTATCTGAAAATCAATTGTATAACTTCTAGGTAAGATATTTCGGGAAATCTTTTGAATTATTTATAAATCGGTTTAAATCGGTCATAAACTGGTCATGAAATCGCGAAGTAATTCTTATAGTTTTTTTTTAATTTTTATTTACTAATCTTTTTAAATCGGTAAACAATGCAAAGTACTTTTCATGCAGCATCCAAGTCACGAATTCGATCATTTTGTAAAGCATGGGGCTTTAAATATAGAGATATCATGATCTAGGAAGGGCCCTAAGCCCTGAAACTATTATATTCACTATATTTACTATCCACAGAATAGTAAATTCTAAAGACGAGTATCTACAATTTTTATCTGTCCGATCTAATATCGCGTTTGTTGGGTGACTTTTTACTATGCGATCATTAAAATTTTGTATGGACGATGGTAAATATAATTATCCTAGTTTTCTGGATGAATACAAAAATTACGATCAAATTTATTTAATTAGTGGCGCATTATTTTCCAAAATTCTTACAGGTCAAAGTGAGAATTTGTTCGGCGGTCTAGACTTTTTTTTTTAGTAATTTTGAATAAATTTAATCCACTATATTCTAAAATAGTTATTTGATTACTCATAATTTTATGATATTTTCTAAGATTTTATAATTTATGAGAAAGTATCAAAAATTAATAAATTTGAGTTCCAACAATAAACACGTATGATAAATGAGAGAAATTTCAGAACGACCGATCACTATAAACAAATACGGTAGAAATTCTTGCAAGATTATTCATAAATTAGTAAACTTACCCAGGGAACTGTAGAGGAAATAGCAGAGAGCAGGAATCCACGCGGCTGTTGCTGGGGATGCATTGAATGTTTCGAGAAATTCCACAAAGAGAACTCCAAAGCTTTTTATTGTGCCGGGAATAAGGATATTCACTAGCATTGATCCGGCCAAAACTAGCCATCCCCATCCACCATCCGGTGGAACCAATTCATATTCAGCATTTTCCATCGCGGACTCTGTCATTTTCTCCCTCTCATGCTTCTCTTCGTCCTCCTCAGGCAAAATTGTAACTGTTGGCAAAAAATAGATCATTCTTGTTTCAGTAAAGCCATAAAATTCAGCTTAGTGTGATCTTGAAATGTTCAATCAACTTTTGATGAGCTGTCAAATTTACAAAAATAATTTAACTCTGCAAAAACGTGGTTTTATTTGCATTTTTTTATTAAACTTTTGATAAATTACCAACTGGGTATACAAAATATTTTCTATAAAAAGTTCTTAAAGATTTTTTTATTGAAAAACGAAATATATTATAATTTCTCACTGCCAATTATTCCAAATATTCATCTAAATAAAACATCTATTTTCAAATTAATTTTCTTCTCCTACACAAAATTCGCACGAGTCTCGCATAGAGTTAAAATGATCAAAAATGCAAACTCATGACTTTGATGCAAACACGCGCGTCTCTTTTTCTTATTTTTTTTTTAATGGAAAGAGTAAGAGATTTTTTTTTCTAAAGACAACCTTTCAGAAAAAATCACCTGATTCTTTTTAACCATTTCCTCCAAATTTCTCGTACAATGTCATGAAAATTGGACTAAATTGCAGAGTCAATTTTTATCTCGACACGCAATTCAATTGATTGTCGAATTGCTCGAATTGGGTGGCGTAATATAGATATTCGTTACGTTCTCTAGGCCAAAGATGTGTTATATGGCAGAGAAGATAGCAAATATTTCCACAGATAATTGTGTCATCACATCGATTAAGAGTTAATTTGGTAGCAAATTTTTCTATTTTTTTTAAGTTTGTTCTTGAAGTTTTTAATGTTGCAAAAAATTCTAAAATTTTACTTTATGCAAGAAGTTTTAAACAGGAACATTACTCGTGATTGAATGCAATTTTCTCTTCATGGTCAGCACCAAGTAACTGTCGTATTTGAAAATCGTGAAAATATTCATAAAATCTCAATAACAGCTTTGTTAATATTGTACTAAAATAAACCTACATCTTCATATAAATTATAAAAATAATAACTTATAAGTCATTAATATATATAGTATTTTTTTTAAATTCAAGTTTTTTTTTTAAGACGAAAAAACGTTTAAATGTTGAGATACCTCTTGTAAGTACTAGAAGATATTTTTTGAACTTGAAATAAAAAAAATATATACTTCATTAGAAAAATAATTAAGAAAAGAAAACAAAAAAGTACTTTATATTGTCTCAAAATATGAAATAATTTAAATAATCTCTTTTTTAATCACGACAATTGTTTTTTTTTATTAAAGCAAATTATTAAGCCTGAGAAATCTCTTTCAAAAATTTCCTGAATTTTTCATAAAATTTTCGATTAAAACCATTAATCAAAACACGATAAAATCTTTATTCATGCTGCAAATTTGCCGTCCGAGCACTTTAAATCTGTTAGCTCTGTTGCGAACGTTGGGTTTGTTGGATCATAAACAAAATAAAAAAAAACTCGGAATGCATGCAAATTCGATTTAGAGCTGAAGTTGACGGACGTAATTCAGTTATATTCAATCAAATTCGTGAAATTATAGAAATTTTGTATTTAAACCAAAATATCAAAGATTTAGATGGACTGACCGAAAAGTGATATATGGGTGAAATGTTAGATAGATAATTTTGTACATCACAACGCTTTGTGAATGCAATACAGTTCAGTTGCAATGGGAGATTTGTAAAGTTGCGGCCACCGCGGTCTATGCGTTGGTGCCCAACTTCCAGAGTAAAAACAGTGGAAAACTCCTTCACAGGTTGTATACGTTGTATATGCCAAAAATCGGTGGCAGCCAAAATCCCGAAAGCCAAAATCCCGAACGCCAAAATTCCGAAAAGGCCAAAATCCCGAAAGCCAAAATCCCGAATGTTCAAAATCCTTAAAGGGATGAAATTATATGGGGGAAAATGTTTAGAATAATTTTCCAAGACAGAAAATTTCCCTTTGCCTCCAGCAAGTACGGGTACAATCGTGGGAGTAGCTATGACACTTTTAAGAATTCGGGATTTTGGCTTTCGGAATTTTGTCCCATTCGGGATTTTAGTTTCCGGGATTTTGACCGGGACCCACCAAAAACACATCTAATGGATGTGACAGTATAACATAAGTTTTTAAAATTCCCTTTATAAAATTATCAGAGAAATTAAAAGTTGCTCTAGATTCTTATTTGTTTGTACAAAGTAATTGAAAATAGTACATTTGTTTGTACAAAGTAATTCACTGACCCCCACACCATAAATCGATATAATCTTGATGTTTTCTTACCCACACCCCCTCCTGGCCCTCATTTAAAACTTTTTTTTTTAAATTTATTTCTAATAAAACGAATCTAACGTTTTCGTTAATATTTGGATATGATTTATTTTAAGATTATTAAGCTGAACATAAAATGCTAATGTCCTCAATTCATTCCTTCTATCGATTTTTCTATGTCAAATATTAAAGCACTCTAAAATTATTGCACAGATGAATATATAATATTAAGGTTGCCTAAACCCAAACCATTGTCATTGGATGTAAAAAGACAATGCCTAAACGTAATAGGTAAAGCTTTTCAAAAGTACTCATCTGTACGCACTTTTTAAACCAACTTTCACTTTCGGAATGGTTTTCTGATAATTCAGGAAAACTATACCACATTTCGGCATAGTTGCAAATAAGCACTAAAATTTTAAGTTGAAAATGTAATATTTTAATATAAATCGAAATTTTTTGTTACTCCTTAGAAAATAGTTAAATAGTTTATCGTCTTTGATATTTCTTAAATATAGACATTGCTTTGAGTAATATTTCGGACACTCTGATTCTCGTAAGTTCCTTGGCCTTCCGGAACTCTTTTAAGACCCAAAGACATCACGTAGTTCGTAGGGGTGACACTTTTTTTTTTGTTTTTTTTCTGCTTTGTACAACCTTTAGAAAATGAAAACAAAACTAAAAATTTATGGAATTTTGAGAAAAAAGAAGTGGCCGATACTGCAAGCTGGCCAAAATTTTGTATAGTTCCCTTATAAAATTGGTAGTAAAACCGGAATATATCCAAAAACCATGCGAAAAGATAATTCTAGGTGAGCTCTATCTCTTTTCCATCTTTCTTTTTTTAAATAAAATTTAAGATTTTCTAGCATATACAAATTGAAATCGCCTTTTAATAAATTAGATAAGAGTGATTTTTGGATAACTGTCGATATTTTAAAAAAAGTTAAGTTATTTTTCCTAATTCAAAATGTCCAGAAAATACCATTATTAATGAATAATTTATTACATTCCTTATCGGAATCAAAAGAGCACTCCCGCTTAAATATCCACAGAATTATAGAAAAGGGTACAAAGAAAATAGCGGGCGTTTTAAAATGCAATAAAACAGAGATAATGGTTAATTTACGTAATATTGAATGATAAGTATAAACCAATGCGAAAAGTCATCAATAACTTCCTTTTTATTTATTTTTATTTTGCATATAATAAGCGCACAGTAATTTTTGTTTGCAAACATGTTTTCAAAATCGCATATGAGAGTGAGCGAGATGACTAGATTGAGATCTCCTCACTCTCATTGAAATGTCAAAAACATGTTTACTAAACAAGAGTTATTGTGCTTTGGGCATTATGACCGAATGATTTTTTATATTATTTGTTTTCGTTCGATTTTGCTTAATTTTGTTACATTAATTTATCTATTCTAAATTTTATTAAAAAATTTGATGTTTTTAAAATATTTTCCACTTCACAACTTTTGGCAAATTAATTCAAATCCCTGATTTTAGGATTAATAAAAAAGTAAATAAAAATAGAGGAATAAAAATGCTACTTAAATGAGCTGAATACCGATTAAATTATATTATAGGCTATTTTACTTTTCATGGTTATGATTTTGTCACTATTAAAGTGGAAAATTAACTTATTGCTCTCAAATATATAAAAAAAAATCATTAGAAAAATAGCAAATCATTGAGTAAATTTCAGTGAAAATTGTCACACAGAGAGAAGCTACAGATGTGCGCAAGATTTATGACTAGCCAAGAGACTCGTGATCGTGAGAGAAACAGGAGATTAATCATCTGTCGAGTAAGATTTTCAAGTGATCCCTGAAAATTCTGGATGAAAGACAAGATTATGGGAATTTCGACGCAAAAATGAATAATTTAGAATAGCAGAAGAAGCCACCTTTAAGCCACAATTTTCACGATTGATTTTTCACTTCCACTTTAAACTTTAGTGCCTTGGTGGATTATGACCAAGTGTCTCAAGATGCGCGTTGCAAACTGACTACTCGGACTTTTCCTCTTCTCTTCAAATATTGATTACTTAACAAATTGAGACTTGCGCGAGTCACCCGCAAAAGTGCGTCAGTCATTCTATTTTTCTTCTCACTCTTTCCTTCCATCCAATTTCTGGTGATTTTATTGCAACTATTTGTTGATGGAAAATGATGAAAATGTATCACAAACATTGTTGCTTTTTTTTATTAGTCTCAACTTGACGGTCAATTGAAAGGCGACAATATACAAGAACCGCAATTTTAGCGCTTCTTTATGTTCCCTCCATAGTTCACAGACAATTATTTCGTTCTTGAATTTTATACACCAGCAAAAAACCTCTCTCTTCCAGGCATAAAATTAATTCCCTAATTGGCATAAATTAATTCTGTTGGGAAATTACTCACCAATTTTTGGCATCTTCTTCTTAAGGGCACTGACACTGTTCCTCGAGGGAAGTTCGGGCTCATTTTCAACGCAATCAGCAGGAGAATTAATTTGGTCTCCGCCTACGAAAAAGAACGACATACACAAAAATAAATAGGAAAAATATTGACTAAAATGACACACAAATTTGTGACTCTTTTTTTTTTGGGGGAACGCACTTGTTGAATTTTATTAAATACTATACAATGTTAAAGTAGGACTTAAGAAGTTAGCAAACAAAAAAGCTTCTCAGCTTAAATGAGGGAAAAAATATTTATTTAATTCTAGTTAATATAGCAAACATGAGAAAACACTCGAGGATCGTGTATTTTTCCGATTTCACAGTTGATAAAAGAAACAGAGATAAAAGTGAATTTTACGATTAGCAAACTTCCGCACACGAGCTAACGTAAAAGTTTTCGCGTTTAATTCTTAATGTGTCTTATTATGATTAATTGAAGAGGCTGCAGATAGTGTTCAAATGCGCCGCAATTCCTCATATACTCGACAAATGTTAAAGTGATCAACTTGAACTAAATTTTCTTCACGCTAATGACTCCGGCACACATTTTAGATCATGAAAATTTCATGAAGTCGAAATTCGAATCCTTTTCTTTCTCACACGTTTTCCATATGACTATCTCATTCTTTCGCACAGCAAATTCGGTTGAGCTAAATTGAATTTGGAGTGATGTTTAAAAGAAGAAGAAGAGTACAATAGAATGAGATAATTATATGCAAAACATGTGAGAAAGAAAGGGATGCGAATTTCGACTTCATGAAATTTTCCTGATCTAAAAGGTGTGCAGAAGCCATAAAAAACAATTTATATTTCTTTTGGTCGATTTTAGTTGGGGTTCATAAACCAAAACACAAGTGATTGAAATCTAATGGCAATTTTTCGCAAATTTCATGTCCAATTACAATTAATTTTACTCGCCTATTGAATGTTTTTTTTTTAATAAAAGGTATCTATGAAATTAGAGCATTAAAAACGCTCTTATCAAGTGTTTTTTATTTAAAGAATTTTTTTTATAAGAAAATCAGTAAAATTACTTTGTTTCTTAAATAGTTAAATTATAACATGCAACAATCTTCTTTATGGCTCTTCATCCTTTTTTATTGCTTTGATACTATTGTTTTATTTGCTCGTACTATTTAATCTTTCTGTACTATAGAATTAGTACGACTTCAATAGTATCATCGCACTGTTTTTTTTATGTTGTAGCATTTTATAAGTTTATTACTTGCTGTAGTTGTGAGTTTATTCGTTGAAAGTTGTCTCAGATTCTGGAATTTTACATGTTTTTTAATAGTTCAGTATTTTGGGTAGGGAAACTGTGCCAAATTTCGGTCAGCTTGCAATTTCAGCCACTTCTTTTGTTCCTCTAATTTCCATGAATTTTTCTTTTTACATTTTCTAATCCTAATCCAATAAAATATCGCTTCTACACACTACGCCATGTAAAAAGGCCTTAGAAGAGTTCTGGAAGGGCAAGGACTTACCGAGAATCAAAATGGCCGAAATATTACCCAAAGCTATGTCTATATTTTTATTCATTTTAAAATGTATTAAGAATGATTTAAAAAAGACAAGAAACTATCTACAGGGTTTCAAGCAACACTCCTTAAAAAGAAGTAACAAAAAAATTAAGGTTTGGTACAGTTACCCAAAAATTTTCTATTGTTATGCCAAATTGTTAATTTTCTCTAATTCAGGATATATGAATTTGGTTCAAGATGTTTTTTTACTTTATAACTTTAATGCTATTCCGTGTTTAGATTTAAGAAAGTGGCATTTCACAAAATCTCTTAATATTTATATTTTTTACACTTCAATTACAAAAATTTAAAAAATAATCGCGACTAGCAATAAAATTAAAGAAAACTTAAAGGAGTTTCACATTACAATTTCAGCTTAGTCGTAAAATTTAAGTGTAATAAAATTCAATACTTTTCCCAGAATTTTCATCTATCGCAGAATGTAACGTTTGTATTTAAAAATAATTAAAAGTTATAAGCAAAAAAGGCATAAATCAATTAAAAATTAAAGTGAAATCTTTATTAAAATATTTATTCAGCCTATTTCATTTTCACTTTGCCTTTTCCGCATTTTTTAAACCAAAAGACAGGCTATTCGTGCCAAGAAATTACTTTTGAAAATTGACTTGGAAAGCATATTTCTTGCTAAAATTAAAAAAAATGTGAACGACAAAAATGCAGAGAATTATATTTATAATTGAATTGTGTTTAGTTGACATTTATTTCATTTAAGAAAATCCATAATAAGACGGATCAAAATGCCACGAATTACCCCAATAATTGCAATTAATTTTAATTGTACATCCTCCTAGTCATTCCTAATAACCCTAACACGACTCGTCAAGAAAAAACTTAAAAAAGGTATTAAAGAATTTTTTTCTCAAAAGATTTGGACAAGTTTAACCCTTTAAGGATGATTGGGTCACTGGTGACCCAAAAATGAAATTTTTCGTATGGCCTTCTAAAGTTGTGTTTTGTTCTAAAAAGTCAGAAAAAAATTATTTTTTCTGACCCCCAATGTTTGGACCTTCTCGTCCTTAAAGAGTTAAGCTTATTAGTAGGTCTTTGAATCTTCAACTATCTAGAATCGGTTCCACCTGTCCGTTAATCGGCACTCCTATTAAACTTGTTTTCTAAAATAAATTACCTGCAGGACAAATAAGATAGATACATTGGATCAGATTCTGATACGTTGGATCAGAAACTGTGCTATTTGCATTTTCTTTAAATTTGTTCCAAATAGTACGCAGAATTGCGTTTGAAACAATAATGACACATACAAAGGATACAAAACTAAAGCAGGTAGACCAGTGGCTAATGTATCCACAATATTAATGAAGAATGAATAATATCTGGTTTAGAGGAAACACCACGAAAATTTCTTTTTCTCCTGTTATCTTTTTGAGCAAATCTGGTTATTTTTTTGCTTTGTAAATTAACCCACTTTTAAAAAAGACTTATGGGGGTGTCTCATTTATAGTTAAGGAGAAATTTCATTTTCTTCCGTTTTCGTTTTTTTTATTTTCAATTAAATAGAACAATTTACCTATTATTCTTCACAATAAAAATTTTAACCTTTTTTAGTTAATATTTTTATAGTTTTAATTATTAGTTTAGTTTTTAATTAAATATCTTAATAATTGATTTAATTTAATGATGAAGAATTGATTTTGTACAACCTTTTATACATGCTTTATATATCGGTTTAAATCGGTTGAACCAGAATTAAAGTACATAATTATGAAAAGCTCAATATGAGCAAGAACTTTTCCTCGTGAGCAAGATTGTTAAAAAAAATTAATAAACAAACAATATAAAACTACATTCAAAGTTACGAGTTTGTTATTAATTTTATAACTTCAATGGGTAGGGGAGACTGGGGCAAAAAGTCACAAATCGAAAAATTCAAAATTCAATATATTCCAAAGTAAAAAAGATAGCGGCTCATTTTTTTCTATAGATAGCCGCCATAGACCTTCTTCAATGTCGTAAGTTTCTTAGAATTCGAACAAGGAATTTAGAAAATAAAATATATCGAAATTTTTAGCCCTATTTTTGAAATATTTTCCTTGCAGAAGATAACAATTATTACCTACTTATTTTCCAAAATTGGTGCATTGGTGAATATTTTCTAAATAATTTGGATTTTTTGCAAACGAATCTGCTATCTATTTTAGAATTTCATAAAAGTTCTTTTCTCCAGAAATCCTTTTATTAAAAATGGTCACTTGGGGTAAAAAGTAACAAAAGGTATAGAGCAAAAAGTAAAGCAATTTCTGATGTCTCACGGCGAAAAGCAACGTCATTATCATGTCTCGCCGCTTGTTGTTTGCATTGGTCAAACGATTTGCAGTCTTTCGTGTTTTTTTTTTCTAAAATAGCTTGAAAAGCGCTTTCCTAGTTTTCCCACTTTTCTCGCAGAGAAAACGGTGTTTTACAAAGGTGTTGTACAGTCGAGTTCCTCAAATTTGAACGACAGTTGAGTTCAAAAGGTAAAATTTGAGGTTATGTGAAGAAAGTTTTGCGTGAAGTCTCACTTAGAAATATTTTTTCTGGTGTTTCCTCATTATTATCGTATTATCTTAACTTCCGCATCAAATTCCATATATTTCACGACAAATTCCATTGATATATTCTCTAAAGTTATTTATCTTAATTTAGGGAAAGTGCATTTCACATGAATTCCGTTACGTTTTTGAAAATATTGTTCAAATTTGAGGAACTCTACTGTAGATGAATAAATTTTCTATGAAAATATGTCCTCTAGGTATTTTTTCAAATTTACGGAAGCCCGTAATGAAGCGAATCAGATAATACCCAATGTCTGGTACTATTTGCCCCAGCATTTTTAAGAATGGTCACAAAATTACCTTTTAGAAATCGGCTCAATAAACGTATATCCTTACAAAATAGAGGAATATTACTTTCACAAAGTTGTAGAGTGATAAATTTCCTATAAAACTGCGCTAATTAGAAATTTTTGAAGCACTCCAGTAGCTTGTAAAAAAAATATCCGTTTTGTGACTTTTTGCCCCAGTCTCCCCTAATATTATTTAAGCATAGAAAGCATTCCGAGGTTGTATTTTGCGTATTCCATCTATCCAGAGCTTATCAGTAGTTATCATTGATCATTTACCGCTGTATCGTCGCTTGAATCAGCAATTGTCTTATCTGTTAGCCTTACTAGATCAAACAATTATGATGCTTTCAGTTTTTAAGAACACTCAAAAAATATCACAAAATTAAAAAAAAAAAGTGGATTATGCAACTTTTATATCATGGACATTTCAGTTCATTATTTTATGAATACAGCTATCGCAGCTATCACTATGCTGCTTTTGAATTTCCTTTGTTTAGTCATCAATTTGAAATTTGACTCATATTGCTCATTGCATTGCTCTTCTTTGATATCAAATACGACAAATAGGTTTTTGAGTAAACAAGGCGCAGATTGAACTGGAATTGTTTGAAAGTTTCCCGTTGAAATTTGGACAAACAACAATTACATCAGCTATACTAATAGTGGTGAAAATATTTTCTTGGGAAATATGGGAAGGCTTTGAGGCTTTGCACACTTCATATTTTTTCTATAATTCCTTTAATAAATCGGAAATAATTATTTTAATGGATATAGTCTTAAGGTATAGATTTCCTTAAAAAATTAGGACTGATTTATTAAAGGAATTTGGAAAAAATTTGAAGCATTCGAAGTCACAGTATGTGCGAAGCCTGATAGCCTCTCCCTATAATTCGTGAAAGTATTTTGTTTGCTTACAAGATCAATTATCCCGTGTTAGAAACCCAGATTTGCAACTGGTAGCTTTAAGAATTTAGAGGCGTTTACAACAGATGCTAACAGAATAGGCATTTAATGTGTTTTTTAAGAGAGAGATTCAGCGATGAATCATCAACAAATGGTCATTAATGCTTTCGCGAGTGCACGAGTCCACGAAGGTAGAACAAATGCGGAATTGAAGTGAATTTCATTGACCTCGTCACAGAAATCAGCTGATTTGAGACACTGAGACGCGCTTTTTCCAACTCTTTCTCTTGTTCTTTTTTTCTCTTTCTCTCATCACTTTGCAATTCTGTGATAATTTGCAAGGAGACCCAATTAGCACAAAAATGGAGATTTTAATTAAATAAAAAAATATATTGATCTCTGTATGGTATTTTGCTGGAAGTTATAGAGAAAATCAGTCCAGTGGAAAATGTTTCAAGACCAAGGTAGTTCGCAAATACCTTGTTTTTACGGAATTCTTATCATTCCTTGACCAGTTCTTTGTTTCTCGAGTTTTACTGCGGGATTTTCTGATCAATCTTTTTGTTCAGGCTGTTTTTTGCTCATGCATTTGATCATCATGTTAATTTGAAATGATATCCAGTTTTTGGGGGTGGAACAAAAACAAAGTAGTTTGAGCTTGTTTCTTTGTCTTGTGGAGTCTCTCTGGGTTAGAGAGACAAAAATAATATACCCAGACTCACCTTGAAAGCAAAGAGGGCAGAAATTACTGAATTTCTAGGTCAAGGTACAATATTGCAGAGATAATTTGTGTTTTCAGACAAATTTAACAAATTAAGATTAAAATTATTCTTTGGTTAGAAGACGTGGCAAAATGTTTCTTTTACATACCATGCTCCATCTTGCCGTTTGTCTGGATCTCCCTCATCTTTCTGCCCAAGACTTCCGGATGGGTTTCTTAAGAATTTTCCAAATAATGAACTAAAATATATAGCACTATTTGCACTCTCCTCTAAACTCTCGGTTTTGTACGCTGATTGCACCACATTCCACTCAATCTGATTAAATTTTCTGGAAAAAATTGCATTCTAGGGAGAGATAATGGCTAGAAAACTGCGATGAAAACTCACGGAAATTTTTTTGTTTACACTGTCTTCGATTAAAGGGAAATATTGTACAAGAAAATCTACTTTTCTCACATTCTCAGCACACACTTGGCCACATTTTAATACTCTTGGGGATTTTATCAGCACATAATCACAAGAATTTTGAGTAGAAAAAGCGTCCGACAGCTGCTTGCCAATGAAATAAAATGAATGCTAAAACTGAGAGTGAAACTCGCCATGGGTTTTTCTTTCGCGGAGACGCGAGGAAAACAAATGTCAGGCTTTGCAGCGCCATCTGCGACAGAGGCTGATGCTACTTGCCGTATGCTCGATTTTTTAAATAATTTTTAACTAAATAAAAATTTGGAGTTTCTCTCCCTATCCATTTTATTCGGAATCGTATGGATGGTTTTTTTTTGTACACCTCTAATTATAGTCAATTAATTTTATTTATTTTATTTTTCTAAAAGAAATACAGTAGACCCTCCCAAATTCGGGCAAATGGGACCGAAATGTCAGCCGAATTAGACAGAAATTCGGGCGACAAACTTTTTGAAATGCAACGATTTTTTTCATGTGCATTGAGTTTACACACTCATATATAACGTAAATTGCATGAAAATCCCTCAATAATGCAAAATCACATCAGAAATAAGACAAACCATGCCAAATTTGAGCATATTTGATTCATTTGATAATCATAATCAAGCTTGAAAAATTACAACAAACTTTTTTCAAATGTAACCGCTGTCCGAATTAAAAAGTAGTCCGATCTTAAAAGAGCCGAATTAGCGAGAGTCTACTGTAGTAAACCCCGCCTATACGTTGCTTCGAACACGCCCCATTCATAAGCTATGGTTAAGAAAATTTCTATTTAGGTAAAGTACCCTCACTTGACTGGGTTCCTCGATTCGACCGGTGGATCAATTTTTAAATGTTTGATGGTCAATTTCGTCAATTTCTACGAATTTATCACTGGTTCGTATTATTCATGGAATAATTGAGCTATTAATGTTAGATCATACGCAAAATATTACAGCAAATATAAATAAATTAAATAAATAAATTTATCGGTCGAAACGAGGAATCGCTCGAGCAAGGGAACTTTATCTTAATTGCCAAAATAGTTGAGTATTGTCTTTTAGATCAAATAAAAAGAATTAAGGTAAGGGCAAAATTAGCCAGCTAATGAATTTTTCATTGCATATGAATTTATAAGATTTTGATTTTAACATGTTGTCAAAAATTGAAAAATAGGTTTTCAACAATTATTCTTTTAGTTCAACTAAAAGAGAATTGAATGCTGAAGAGAATAATCTGTTATTAATTGCGATCGGCTCATGAGTTTTTTTTTTTTTTTTTTCAATTTTTCCTACAAATTTGAAGAAATTGTAAAAATGAGAAGTGGAGAAAACGCGTTTCGAAATTTTGTATTTTCGCCAGAACTCTTGCAAATAATCTTCAGTTTTGTGTGACAGGTCAGAGAAAAAACAACAAAATGTCGCTTGCGACATTTTGCGTTTTCAAGTGCAAAAGAGATTGTTTTAAAGTAATTCAACTGTAGTAAGAATCTTATTTCCTGAAAGATATGTTCTTCTAGTTTGTATATTTCAATTGATAAGTCTGAAAAAACTAGAAGTAAGTTTTAGAAGAAAAAAAGGGAGACCGCCTGTGGGCGGGCTTATCCGTTCAAGGGTAAAATTTTCAAAAATTACCGATTTTTTATTTAATTGTTTTGGTTGTTCTAGTAAAATATATTATTATTTTGCTATATATTAATCATGAAAAACAATTGAGATTACACGAAGACTGTCCAGAATGAGTAAAATGGTCGATTTCTGCGAATTAAGCGAAATTGATAAAGAAGCAGACTTCAACAGTGATGATGAGTTCCCTAATTCGTCCTTTAATGCCCCAGATCGTGAAATAAAACCAGAAGACGACCAATGTATTTCAAAGGACCTTCAAATTATAAAAGAAGGTGATTGTTTTCATAGCTGATCTGTGACCTATTTGGTAAAAATCAGTCTTATTGAAACACCTTGAGCTTCATTAACGTCTAATTATAAAAATTATAAAGGTTTTTTTCCTAAAAATTATCATTTCTTAGATAATCATACAACATTCATCCATAAGAAACGGTTTAAATTTATTTATTTTACTATTTGTTCACTATTTTTCAATTAAAATATTTCAGTCTTTTTATGCCTTAAACGGATATGACCGCCTGGAGGCGGTTTTTACCTTTTCTCACCTGGCGCTCAAACGGAAAGAGATAATGAAGAATGGATGGTATTTTTGAGTTCAGTGGACCATTAATTACCCTAGATAAAATTATTTATTTACTTTTTTTGGATATTAAAGAAAACACCGTTAGAGGGTTAATTGTCTACTATTGGGAGCCCATTTATAAAATAATTTTTGAAGTAGCCCTAAATGTAATGCAAGATTTTCACGCGGAAAATTTGAAATGAATTTCGTCAGTTAAATCAGCATTTATCGTAACTTTATTTTTGCGATTTTGAGATATATACATATTTGGAATCAGCGTAATTTTATTTATTAAACGCACTTGTCAAAAAGAAATTTTTATAAGCCCAATAAAAATTATTTTAAACAAAAATTATCGTAAGTGCCCTTAATTAACAAAAATTTATCAGAATTTGTCGTAACTTCCATTTTTGGGGAAGTTACGACAAATTTCCATACAAAATTTTCAATAATCAGCATTTGTCGTAACTTCTTTTGCTCGTTTGCGTGGCTTGTAATTTGCAGCAAAATTGCAAAATTTCTCAATAAAACGTTTATAAACTCTTCCAAATATCGAAAGACAGTGCGAATAGTGTAACATGAAATCATTTTTATTCAATATTAGCGAGAAAAAAGTGAGAAAAAATCCCTACCCATCTGTCATTAATTCAAAACAAAACAACCGACGTGGCGCACAAAATTTATTCAATAAAACTTATGAAATAAAAGCTTTTAGGGACAGGGATAACAGTATTATTGACTAATTTAGTCAAATAATGGCGCTTATTATCACTAGAATAATTCAAATTGATATAATGCATTTTAGAAAATTGTCGTAACTTCCAGAATCTCCATACATTGGAAGTTACAGCTTTATAAATGATGGAAGTTACGATAAAATATTATTGTGTTTCTTCTAACATATTTCTCAATATTTCAGCTTTTAAATAATTTTATAAAGATTTTCTCTTGGCGCCTCGAGTGGGTCAGTGGATAGAGCAGTGGCTCTGTGACTGCGAGGTCGTGGGTTCGGAGCTGAGCG
This sequence comes from Phlebotomus papatasi, assembly GCF_024763615.1. Lineage (NCBI taxonomy): Eukaryota > Metazoa > Arthropoda > Insecta > Diptera > Psychodidae > Phlebotomus > Phlebotomus papatasi. The sequence goes on from NC_077222.1 coordinate 82,237,361, forward strand.
GCAGCAGAAAAAAGATTTCTCATGCCACATCGGCTTCGAATTCGTCCAGTGAATGAATGAATAGTAATGTCAATGGTGCATATTGGCAAAAAAGTGAACCGCCTAAAAACAATAGAGGCTGGTACGAAAACGAGTTTCGATGTGAAAGTGGTACTTCAATCGATACAAATATTCGCTGTCACTGATCCCAAACACACACCGAGAAGGGATGCTGTGATATAGTAACGGCACTGATTGTCCACACAGAGCTGCGATATAGAGCGGCTACCCGTATCGGGGGATAAGATAGAATAGGAGTGGGGAAGCATAAGGGACCCAATTGGTGGCCTGGATGCATCGGAATATCCGAAATGGAGAACTGACCCCTGGCAAAATCTTATTTTATCTTCTCGAGTTAACTTACAATTTATTAGTGCCACTTTCATTATTTTGACTGGAAAGTATCGCATTCGGCGCTCTTTTTTAAGAAAAATAATGCTGAACTGAATATTTCGTCTCCTGAAAAGTTGTCAAAAGGAAGTTACGACAAATGCTGATTTAACTGACGATTTCTTATGAACCATGTTGGCGTTGAAATAGGCAGAAAAATTGGCGCTGACAATCTTTTGCCTACATCACGGCGTTTTCGTAACTTATACCAAAAAGACCCCTCCTGTGGTTATGCAATTTTTCTGTGTCACTGAAATGAATACCCGGGCGGCATTTTTCCGGTCCTGAGCATTTCTTTTAAAGCGGAAATCCCTGTAATTTTTTACCCTGAAGACCATTTAAATAAGGGATTTGAAAAAAAAATCAGGGACATTAAAAGACCAATTGATTACATTATTGCTCTCCCTCGCGAGGCAGCCAAGCGAGTTTGAGCTGGGAAAATGTCTTTAATACTGCAAACTTCTCTTTGTGCCAATATCATCGAGAATCTGTCGTAATTCTTCATCTTCAAAGCGTCCTTCTAGGGATGGGATTAGTGCCTTGGCTTCTTCAGGTGCCTCTGGACAGAGATTCCCCAGGGCTGCTAGTTCAAATTTGTGTAATTTCTTCTGCATTAGCAAACTCCGAACAGCTGCAATGGTCTCCTTGTTCTTGAACTTCCGGAAAATGTCTGTATAGCTGTAGGTTTTGAGGAAAACCTCTGAGAATTCCTGTTCTTCATCTGCAGATTCATTGAGTTTCTTTCGGTGATCCAGGAGCATGTGAACTTCACTAATCAGTAGGGTTTCGGCATTCTCGAATTCTGTGGAAGAAAGCAGATGAAGAGGACTTTCAGAGGGATGCTGTGGGAAGGAATTGTCTTTTCTACATTTTTTTTATTGGTAATTTAGTTTTCTGGTTTATTGATGAGTCCCTGAGTTATGAGGAAATCATAGAGCTTTCTCGTCTTGTTGACATCGATCTTGAGGAGTTTTCTTGCCTCACCCAGAGGCAAATGACCATGCTTGGCATTTGCTCCTACAAGAGTATCTCTGTGAGCAAAGAAGGCATTGGGTTCGAGTCTCAAAGTGCTGCAGATATGCTTTTCATCGTCTGAAAGTTTATCGTAGCCGGAAAGTCCCACAATATCAATGGGATTACTTTTCCTGCCTTGCGGAAAAATATTTTCCGGCCCTTCTAGAGATTCTCTCTCATTTGCTTCCTGTTTTATCCGGAGATTTCTTGCTGCCAGGAGTTTGTGGTAGAGTTTTCCGCCGTGAATTGATGTCACTCCCAGACGGCGCAATTCATGAAGTTTCTGAAGGTAGCACCGGAGATCCTGGGAATGCTTCAGGCGTATCACGAGAAGATCAAACTCCTCAGCGGAAAGAAGCTGCATAAAAGCACCAAATCTCAAGGAATTGTTGGCTTTGGGTATGGATGGATTTCCCACTGAGAGGATTTCTTCTATGCCTCGCAGCCGAGTTGCTGAGGATTGGTGATCCAGGAGACCATGTTCTCGAATAACTCGATACCTTCTGTGGCGTTCCCTGTGAAAGGCCAAAGAATCTCGTTGAATTGTGCCCTGATTACCGCGGAAAAATAATATCCCAACCTTAGACGATGATTAAAAGCCCGGAAGATGCTACAATTGAGGGTTTCTGCTGCAATTGTGTCTTCTTCATTTGGCCAAGGATCTGTGTCCACCCCATTGAGGATACTTTCAGCTGTGCGGTCGTAGGGGATGTCAAAATCTCCCCGTGCTGCACGATATCCGGCCAGAGCCTTACCATGCAGAGACTCCGGAAGGAATCTAAATAGCCTGGCGTTTTCAGTTTTCGCCCAATAAGGGCGACATTCCCGGAAATATGGCTCCTCATCCACCCCACTCATTCTACCCACAAATCCTTGAAGGTAGAACTTATGGTAGTGATTTTTACATTCCCGGCTTGATTTTTCCATAAACTTCGCAATATCATTCCAATTACCAAATCCATACTTTCCCACCAAATTCACCAGGAGTTTCTCTTCCTTCCCAGTCCACGTAGATCCGGGAAAGATGGGAAAATTATCCTGATAGATTGTATATGAGTGGAAGTTTCTATGCTGCCGGGTTTCAGCCCCGGAAGCAAAACAAGGAGCACATAAAATATCCGGACACTCGAGACATTTAACAAAAGGCTCACAGAGATTCCCTGAGCAGGAACTGCATAGCAATTTAGGTCTGTTTGAGTAACTTGATAGTTCTAGTGATGGTTTATTGGAAAATTTAGAAGAATCTGCTGAAATAATTGCTGAAAATTGCGGAGTATCCAAAAAGAAAACAAATCGTCCCTTTTCTAACCTCAAAATCTTGAATAATCTGCTTACCTTTGGGAAATTGAAGATCTGCTGCATCTTCTTCCACTAAATCGACAGAAGGATGTGCCATTGTCATGTTTAACACTTGATTTGCACTTAAATTAATTTAATTTAAAAAGAGAATGCAAAATTATGCTGAAAACGACGCGTTTTCCCTTAAGACTTTCCGGGTGTAAATAAAAATATGGCGAACTGCTAGAATTTCCGAATTTTAATGGAGAAGTATTCGAATTTCAACGGAAGGGGAAATGTTTCATTAGTGTTTCATGTTTTATGTGTAGGGGGAACTGGGGCAGTAGTAAACAGGGGCAGTTGTAAACACTGTGATTTTTTCCATTAATTTTAAGACTCCAGAGGATAAAACCCATAAGCATTCATACACAGTAAAAAATTGTGTGAGAAATAAGGTTGTGTATGGGAAAAGTTGTGTAATGTCACAAGCATTTTGGTTGTAAATTGTAAAATTACTATCATATTTGTAGTACGATACTAACATAATGGTAGTAAATTTAAGTTTGTGTAATGAAATTTGTGTATGGGAAAATTTGTGTGAGAACTGTCAAAATTTCATTGTTCACTATTGCAATTTTTCTAAGATTTTAGTAATTTTTCGCATTTATAACTGTCTAATTGTCTTCTAGAATCATTCATCGGATTCTTAAAATATGCCTCAGTCGTAAAAAGTTAGGAATAATTATGTAATAACAGAAAACAGAGGAAGCATCATGTAAATTAGAAAAATTGACGATGCAACCCTTGGCCATTTGCTTAAGGGAAGTAAGCAAGTTCGTGGCGCAGCCGGAAAACGCGAGACCATCAACACAAAGATTATGGGTTTAAGTCTCAGACCCCTCTCTTCGTATTTTTCTTTTTTTGTTGCTTTTTTCTTTGTTTAATACAGAGACTTTTCACAGATAATACACATAAACCAAACAAAATTGCTCTACAATCAAAATTATAGACAGGAAGCCATTTTATAAAATTGACAATACACAACTTTGCCAATACACAACATTTCCAATACACAAACTTCACACCATAGCGCTCGTGCAAAAATTACCAACGATAGTGGTTGTAAATTTTTTTACTGTGTAGATACCATGGGGATGTATGTCCACAGATGAATTGGTCAATAAATTCGTAATTACCTTAAAAATAAAAATCATTTCTCTCGAAAATGTTGATATTTCGATTATTTTGGTCATTTGGATCTCCACCTGGAAATTAAAAACTGTGTAAAATAATCGAAATGTAGCAATATCAATTCTTTCCTACATCCTTTAGGATTATATTAATGCATTTGCTAGAGAAATTAAGATTCTCATTATTTTAAAAGAAATAAAAATTTGTCAGAAAACAGCATTTGGGGTAGATGTAAACAGGCAATTTCCCCGTTATTGTAGATGTCGCGAGTGTAGAATGAATAGCAAAATATTTTGTATTCTTCTTCTTCATTTCGTGGTGGGAAATTTTTCGTTGTCCCGCGCAAACTTTCTAGGAGGAAAACGCGGTAAATACTCTTAATTTCTTTCCTATTTCTAGATAAAATGAGAAACTATAAGAAATAGAGTATTTACGTTAGTAGAAAAAATACGCTAACATTTTCTTTTCAATTTCACAAAATGCGTAGGTAAAAGAGTGGGAAATTGACCTTCATGCGAATTGTCTAATTTCTAATTCAGATGTGTGCAAAAACCGTTGAAACCGAATTAACGTCAAAATAAATTTGTTATAGTAAGCGTTTTGACCATTGACGTACATAATTCATTTGACGTTTATTCGGTTTCAACGGTTCTTGCACGCCTCTGTTTTAATTCATTGACTACGAAAATATTGGTTGCGCTGTGTTCAATAAGAAGTCACATCGTGTCAAAATATGGGGAAAATCCATTGAAAAATGTCTTTGATTTGCATTCTTTTAGTTTTTTGCTATTTTAATTATTCTTTGTAAGAAATGTAGTGGTTTTTTGAAAAATATACAGTCTTTATATATCTCTTAAGTAATTAAAATAATTGAAAGTGGTGCAAAGTTAATTTGAAGGGTGGAAAAAAGGGTGTTTACATCCTCCCCAGAAGTGTTTACTTCTACCCCAGGTATTTTGTGAAAAGAGAAAAATACACAGTGACACAAATTTTATTTTTATGGAAAACTCAATTGTTTTCTAGCATCTGCATTACCCTCGATGAATTACCAAGAAGCTAAGAAAGATTTTCCAAAAAATCACTCTGTGCTTGGAAAATCACCTCAAATTCGCATCTATCGAATCTATCGAAAATGTTTAATGTGCCCCAGTCTCCCCTGTATCATCAAAGTTTTTTTGTTTTTATTTAATTTAATTTATTAAATGGTCAGTTAAATAGTGGAAGATTTTGTGTGACAATCCAAGTTCAATGTACTTCTTGTAATTCTGGGTTCTAAGCTCCTCGAGATAGTGGTCAAGAAGGGGTTTATCCAGAAAATCAGCCACGGCAAAGGCGGCAAATGGGTACAAAACATCACTGAACAGTCTGAGATAGAAGGTGGGAAGAACGGTATTCCTCAAATCCTCCACGAAATAGGTCAAAAAATCCCTCAAAAGTATTTTCCGAGTCAGCAGGAATTTCTTGACAATATTCTCAGTCACCCTATTGAAGACTTTTGTCGATTTCCTGGCACTTTTTGCAAGATCCAGGTACTCTTGGTTGTAAATCAGCAAGTTTAGGAGAATTTCATTAGATTCCAGTCCTTTGAGAAGGTTCTCAATGGTCTCATCTATGGGATGGCAGTGAAATATCACGATGTGATCGACAAGTGATGAACACAATTTGTTTTTCAGCGAGAGTTTCCAGAGTTGATCGAAGAAATTCACAATTTCTGGATGTTTTCTCCTGAAGGGACACAAAAGGTAGATGATTTTTCTTATGAGGTCTGTTTCCGTGTAGCGTTTCAGGCCCAACAGGAAGAATCCAAAACTCAGGATTATAGATACTCTGTGGTCAATTATCTGGCACTTTTTGCAGGTATCATCCTCGATTGAAGATGGGGAATTCTGTGCTTCCCTCAGAATTGGATGGTCCATAAAATAGGGAATTGATTCTGCATCAATGGGGATTTCCATGGTAAGTGATGTCACGTAGTTCTCTCCAAGATCCGGCAGATAATTCGCAATTGAGGAAACTGAGCTGATCACTGTGCTTATGATTGCCTGGAAAGGGAATTTAAATGTTTGAATTCTCATTTACAGCACTGTACTGTTTGTACGGTTTGTACCAACCAAAGATTCATCAGTTTTGTCATGTTCCTCTTGAACTATTCCCCCAATAATTTCTTCCAGCTTCTCAATTACACTTCCCTGACACAGAGGATCTACAAATAGGTAATTTTTCCCACAGTGACACTCATATTCCATAATTTCGTGAGAAATCCCGGCGCCAAAACACAAAACACATAGACATTTTGGCAATTGAGGTTATGTGTCGTCATGATAGCAGTTTCGGATTTCGGAGTAGCCCAGGGGGGAAGCTCTCGGAATCCGAAAAGTCGCCGCTTCCGAAGGTTTTTTTTCTTCATTGTGTCACTTTTTCTCGGCTAGTTCGCGTGGTGTGATTTTTTCAAGGCAGTTTTTCTCGCGTTAAAAGGTGATACAGGTGGGATATGGCAGCTGCAAAGGCTCAGAATCAACGCCGTCGAATGCCTCAGAAGCAACGCAACAATATGCAGAAGTTTAAACAGGGCACACAGAAGCGCGTTATGCGACCGAATATGGGAGCCATGGGCGCCATGTTTAACAACAACTACAACCAAGCCAGCCAAATGATGGACAACCCCGGCTATATGGATTTCAATGAGCCAGCTATTCGGCCCCCAATGGGAGTTGGTGGAGGTAATAATCAAGGTGGGCCACCGGCTAAGGTGCAGAATAAAATGGGCGGTGGGGCTGGGAATATGCAGCAGAGGAAGCCGGGCAATCGGCAGATGGTGCAAAATCAGCAGAACCGCCGGCGTCAGCACATGCCGCCGCAGCGTCCGCAGCAAGGCGGTGGCGGCGGAATGGGGGGCGGTGGAGGAGCTGGAGGTAATATGGGAGGGGGCGGTGGTGGCGGAGGAGGCGGTTGGGGCAATCAACAGCCGCGTATGCCACAGACGCCGCCAAATATGAATCAGCGACCTGGGCCACCGGGGCCACCATTCAGAGGCGGCCCAATGCCGCCACGGATGCATCCGCATCCCATGGGACCGTCAATGCCGCCCTTCCATCCGCCACCAATGAATGGGCGTTTTATGGGCTTTGGACCACGTCCAGGACCACCAATGCCACCACCAATGGGTAATCCATGGCCACCAATGCCCGGAATGCCACGTCCAATGCCCGGCGCCATGGGGCCCCCGAGGCCACTGATGGGCGGTGGTGGTGGCAATCGGCCAAATGCTGGAAATGTGGCTGGAAATCGCATGAGGAGACAGCAACAGAATAACAATCAGAAGACACAGAGAAAACCCACCAAAGCCAAGGGAAAAATGAAGCCCGGGGTGACAGGAAAGAAGCCCAATAACCAGCCACAGAATCAATATTCGCTGGATAAACCGTGGGTGACGCAGGAAATCAAGGATCAGCACCAGAAGAAGCTGGATCTGCAGAATCAGCTGAAGGGAAATCGCAATGATGAGCTCTTTGCCAAATTCAAGAGTGAACGAGATAAGTTCGTGGCCCTCTATGATGCTGCCAAGGCCGAATATACGAACAAAGGCAAGCAGGTGAGTGCAGCACAGTAAATCCTCCTACCCTCAGCATAATTTACTCTCAGCCTAAGCAGATTTTCGGGTGATTTTGAGGCGCTGAACACTTAAGATGAGATGCGTAAGTACAATATTTGCCAATAAAAAAAATGTTTTACAGGTGCATTCAACTTTTGGGATGTTCCCATGCAATGTTTCATGTTTCTTGTTTTTAGTAATGTGAAATTCTCTTATTTTAGAAGATTCTCTAGAGGACTTTTATGGCTTCTACACACTAGTAGAAATTTCTTTAAAAAATGACTTTAAAGAAAATTTTGCCTTTTTGAAACGTAAATTTTTTTTAAAGGCAATTTTCGTCAAAAATGGCCATTAAAAAAAATCTGACGTTTCTGCCTACAAGGATAGGGGAATTTTTCTTTAAAAAGGCATTTTTAAAAAAATTTCTACTAATGTGTAAAGGCCATTATCCACATTAAAGCAAATTTCATTAAAAATTATTTCAAATATTTTTGAAAGAAAAATTTTCATGTTTTGAGGGAATTTTTGAAGGAAGTATCTTTCTCTTGGATTGTTTTTCAAGAAAATGTCTCCTCTGATTGCTGAATATAATAAGAAAAATGTTTGATGAATTTCCTTACAGTAATATTTAGTAAATTTTCGTGGAAATTTTTCTAAAAATGCGAAGGAAATGTATTTTCTAAAGTAAAGATGTTCCTAATGAAATCCAAAGCAGTTTTATAGGACCTTGTGCTCGAATTTTCTCTTAAATTTACTGGAAGGTATCCACTATTGATAGCTCTACAAATCGACGGCTCCATTCCATACTATTCTAAATTTCTAAGTCGACTTAGAATTCTATAACTCCGAGAGATATGTTGTTCCTGGGACCGAGATCTACAACTTGAAAATTTGGTGGTCATCCGACGTCCGGGTAACTAGATATTCAAGTTTTTCGAAAAAAAATTACACGGCCAGCATAGGAAATCGCCAACTTCAAATGGCTCTCCTGAAATGTTCTCATTCTGAGATAGAATAGTATGGAATGGAACCGTCGAAATCAATCCCTGATGTTATAAAATGATTCTGCTGAATATTTTACTGATTGTCCCAGTCCCGAACAAAGCAGAAATTTTATGGAAAATCCAAGAAGATCTGACCATGAAACAATTTCATAAAAATTCTCAAATTTTTTGAATTCCAATTGATTCAAAAAAACAAAAATATTTTTTAGGAATAAGAAAAGAAAAATATCGTTTTCCCGTTTTTCATTTACTTTATAATTTAATTTATCAATTCGACAGTTTCATTCTATACTATTCTAACTGAGAATCACAACTTTTTAAGACAGCTATTGGAAGTTGGCGATTTCCTATGTTGCCCGTGTATTTTTTTTTCGAAGAAATGGAATATCAAATTACCCGAACATATCGGAGTAATATAATTCTAAGTCAACTTCTAATAGTAATGAATGGAGCTGTCGAAATGTAATAAAGCCATCTTAAAGATCCGAAGTGAAATTTGTGAATTTAGAATAGTCTCTACTATGAAGGGTATTGCCAGGATTTTAGTAAAAGAAAAACGCAAAGAACAAAGAATAAGAATTTTTCGGAGAAAGTCAAAAAATCCAATTTTTGGTATAATATTTATGAATTTTAAGTTTCTTCAGTAAAATCTTTAACTAGAACTTTTTTGGGAAAAATTTACCTGAAGTTCTGTTCTTTCAGGATATTTTGTTCATTGCTTCATTTCTGTACCGATTTTAATGGATTTAGACAAATACACAAAAATGTTTTCATGGATTTGAATTGCTTTTCTTATAGAAAATTGACTTTAAATCTGAAAACTCGGAAAATATTATATCAAAATAGAATTTTTTAGACGAAATCAGGCTTTTCACTTGAACAAAAAAATCAGTACTACTTTGAGTATCCTAGTAGATTTAGTAAGCTGTAAAAGCTTGTTAAAGACAGCGAGGAAACTTTTCCCCTTAAAGAAAATGGTCCAGAAGTATCAAAAACTTTTCTGCCGTTTCATTCAAAAATTTGACAAAAAAGTTCAATGTTATAAGCCGATTTTGGGACACATCTGAAAAGCTTAAAAAATCCTTTAAACTCTTAAAAGATAATTATTATAGGTTTTTAAAAAAGAAGTTGATCAAATTCTTCAATGTCCTCACAAGGGGTCAGTTTAATGTTTTTAATATGAGATTTTGTGCACCATTTTCTTTGTAAAAATTCTCCAGAAATCCGTCTTTAATCCAAACTAAAATAGTTCGGGCTTTTTAGAAAACTCATAAAATTCAAGAAAAAATATTTCAAAAGTCAGAAAAGTGCGTTCTTTTTTTAATGTAAATGTTTTGCGGAAAATCTTAGTATTTTTGAACTCGGTTTTATGCTTTTTTTTTTAATTGAATATCATGTAGGGGGGCAATGGCCCTTTCCTGTCCTCCTTTGCTTCGTTTTTATCTACTAGGGAGGCAAATTTTAATGTTTTATACGAGCTTCATCAATTTCTAATCCTCAAATATCTTTCAGTAATTTTCTGCTAGATGCCATAGAGATTGTTTCGAAATCTTTTTTTGTTTTTTGATTACCGGTGTATATTAAATTCTCCATAATTCCCCACTGCTGCCCAAACTGGAATCCTACGAAGGAATAAAAGGCCTCTGGCCATTCAGTTCTTTTGTTTTCGAGAGGGAGCACTCCTATAGAACAGTAGCGGTTGAGAAAGTGAAGAGATATATGAAAGATGATGGATTCAATTGATGGCTTCTGGTAGTTCAGGATGGTTTTCGTTTGCACTGGGATCTCCTTAGTGATTCTGGATGATTGATAATGATCAAATTAATTGAATTGCCAGAGAATATGTCAATTTCCATCCGTGTTTTAATCTAAGGAGTACGGTGTTATTCTGTGTACTGCAGAACTCTTCAAAAATACAAAGATGGGACCACTTTCGGTAATTTCAAGAGAAAATTCAAGGAAAAGTCTCTTCAAAACTGCATTATTATCCACTAGGAACAACATTTCTAGAGAAATACTTTTTTTTGTTGAATTTTTCGAGGTACGCCTAGATTTTTTTCTACTTCTTTCATCAGTCAGATAGCAAATTTCATGAAAAGTAATCTCGAATTGTGTTGATTTCTTTCAAAAAATTCTATCATTTTTTTTTTAATGGCCTCTACACATTGGGAGCAATTTTTGTCAAAAATTGCTTTTTTGAAGGAAATTCCCTGCAGCGTTGTAGGGGAAAACGTCAAATTTCTGTCAAAAACGCAATTTTTGACGAAAATTGCTTCCAATGTGTAGACGCCTTAAGTGTAGCTCTTGAACAAGATTTTTGAAGAAATTATGTATACACACTAAACAAATTTTCTTCAAAAAACCACATTTCGTCAAAAATTTTAAACTAATTTTTGACAGAAGTTTCTTATAATGTGTGGAGAACTTAATGTGAAATCCTCTTATTTTAGAAGATTTTCCGAAGTATACAATGTTTCATCGAGATTTCATGATTTAATCAAAAGAGCATTGCATATTTTATTTTAAAATCCTAAAAGTTGAATACGTTTGTCTCATGGCAAAATTCGCAATTTATGCGATTTAATTTTGTCACGAGAATGTATATATATATTATAATAATAAGAGAGAATCGATTACACTCTTTCGGGAGGGACTTTTCCATGGGATGTAAATCCTGTGGAGATTTCTCTGATAGAAAATTTTCTTTTTCAAACTCCCTTTTTTGATAAATATCCACCCAAAATCATCTTATTTATCGCGCTAATATCACTATTATCTCCTTTTTTTATTCTTTGTCACATGAAATTCACGGGGAAGAGTCAAATATCAAAAAAAATTTATTATAATAAAGTTTATTTTGTTATTCTCTGTTTTCTTTCAAAATGAAATAGAACTACTTTCCATCTCTTGTATAATTCCTGCATTTGCTCTTAATTGAAGCAATGAATCTTCTCTTTCTTTTATTTATTCAAAATCTCAGAAGAGAAAAGTGGAAGAAAAATCCAGATATACTTTTTCTCTTGAGTATATTTTATCAATAGAAAAAATCTTTACCAAAATGAACAATTTGAGTTGATTTTTCTCTAGAATTTAATCTAATTTTTAAATAAATAAAAAAGCAGTTGGAATAATTTTCAACAACTTGGACAAAAATATTTGTTGTTTTTGCAGGAGAAAATTGTTGAGAAAACATTGGTCGAGTCGGACAATGCCAATGGCACAGATGCTGTATCAAAGCCAAATGGCCAGTAGAATGAAAAAAAAAGAAAATCACACAGAAATCATGAGAGAAAAACTCAATAAGTTTTTCTTTGCATCTCTCTTGTGTGTTGGATTTTTTTTGCCAAAAAAGTCACACACTTTTCTACAATTTGATAGCCCCTTCTACAAGAATCAAAAAAAGCTTCATTTGATTCAACAAGAAGCTGAGAATTATTAAGACACCCTGAAAAAACAGGATTATTCATTTTAATTTTCGTTTATTATTTTTTTTTTATTAAATTGGATTTTTATATCCAAAAAAATTACAATTAATCTGCAATTAGAAATAATAATTAATTTTTTCTTGTCTCTTATTGTTACAAATCGTAGTTGATAAAAAAATATCCTTTTTAAAAAAATACTTAATATAACTATTTGCTGAATGATTGCAGTCAATTTTTTTGCTGAACAAAATAAAATAAAAATTTGTGTGGAGAGAAATCTCGAAATATTTATGGAATGATATAAATAAATGATTTGTGTAATGTTTATTTTTTTCTTTCAATCCAGTTTCTTTGATTTTTGAATAAAGTAACATCTTGATGTGTACTTTTTTTCCAATTGATAAACATTTGAGATTTCCTCAAATACATTTTTTTCTGGACTTTAAAATTATTCGCTTTTATGAAAATTATTTTATTCTAACAAATAAATATAGAATGAAAAATAATATAGTAAAGATTTACTAAACAAAACATAAAACTATATAATTATTAACCCTTAAGGTAACTTACATTATTCAATGGAATATATTAAAAAAAAATTGTATATTAAGATTTATGTGAATTTTGGAAAAACAAAAAAATAGTGAAAAAATAGAGTAGAATTGAAAAAAAGGTATTAAAGATTTTGTGTCTGACTCGCAAAGAAAAAATTATGTCTTAATTTTTTTCGACATATTGAAAACTTTTTTTTTTCAAAATGAATATTTTCAAAATAAATTGAAAAATGGAATAAAATAATCTGATTTTTTGTTCCTTTTTAAGTATATTGCATTCGTAGATGGCATGAATATTTATAATTAAATAAACAAATTAATTGTAGAATAAAAAGGATTTCGAGTTTTTTTCTTAAATTTACAAAACATTACTTGAAATCCAAAAATTGATTTAAAATTAAATTTAAAAAAAAAACAATTAAGAATTATCTTATATAAAGACAAATGCATACATTATTAGTTAAGAGAGAAAAAAAGTAACTTGTTCTTGTGAAAAATAAAATTAACGTAATGGAGAAATCAACGTTGAGAAAACAAAGAGAAATTTTAAATATAAAATAACAATATGATTAACTTAAAGAAAAAAAATAGAGAACAATCAGACAGGAATGATTGATTAAAAAGAAGTAAATTAATCTCAAATATATTGTCACTAACTTAGCCCCTTGATTAAGAAGATGCAACAGAAATGGATGAGTGCCGATTACAAAGGCCCTTCCACTCAACAGAGATGACAAATAAAATTAAATTTAAAGTCACTTCCTGGCTTTTTCATTTTATTAATCATAATTACTTTTATTAGATATAAAAGTATTTTGATATTTTTTTTAAAATTATTTATTTCAATTTGCTAATACCTTCCCCATATGTTCTGGTACTTTTGCAACCGAGATACTTTGCTCTCGTGTTCAATCAAAAGTACTCTTTTTTTTGGAGAGAGAGAGAGAGAGAGAAATCTTAATCTAAATTGGCATTCTTCTTTCCTAAGATTTTATTTGTTCAACTACAATTTAATATATTCCCTCTGAAGTCCCAATAAAGCCCCAGTTGGTTGAGATAAAAAAGTCTCCCGAAGAACTATCAACATTAATATTGAAAGAGAAAGAAAATTTCTGTCTCTGTGACATCAAGTGAATTTCTTTTTTAGCGCATTTCATCGGCAAGATTGCTTCATTTTAAGATTATTTCTTTTCTTATTTTTATCGTCGAGGGTCGTTGAAAAACTCCAAGTTTTTCATCATTGTTTATTTTGCAGTGAACCTGTACCAGGTAATTATTATAAAATATCTTTGTTGGATCAGTTAATTTCTAAAAAAAAACATATTCAGGTATTTTTTTGTTACAATTGAAAAATGTGGCAAGGATTACTAATTGCAAGTTTAGAAAATACATTGATTTATGTTTAGTTATTTATGCAACTTTAGACGTCAATTTTATTATTTTTTTAATGTGCGTCGGGTACCTATTATCACATTGCACTCCATTTAGTACACTTTGCTTTAGATTACTTTTTTCTTGCAATTGTAAGTGATATTGCAGTAAAATGTGTTTCGAAATTTATTTATCGGATGCGGTTCAACTGAGGATCGTTCTGGTCTCCTCTGTGTTACAAGAAAATGTTCATTTGGAAATAGCTACAAAAGATATTAAAAAATGAACGAAATTTTCAGGGTTAATTAAAAAAAATAGTTTTGAGAGGGATAAATGGGAGGGAAAAACAAAAAAAGAAAGTGCTACACCTTGAGATAACATCATTTAGGAGGGGTCATCGAAGAGCGGAACTCCATATCTCTTACAGTATTTTTAAAATAGAGCTATTATCGTTACTTTACCGATCCATCACTCATTCTGACCGTTTTGACCAATACGACCGATACAGAGTTCAGAATTATAAGATCTCTTAAAAAATATGAATTTAACCAAATCCGTTGAAAATTAAACCTTCCAGGGTGGTTAAACTTTAACCTTGAATAATTCAAAATGGCGATTTTTCCGTTGTAAGGTGTGTTAGAACGAAATGTCGAACTGGACTACCTCCAAGACATATCCGAAGTTGTTGAAAGTTCTCGAAATTCTTGGAAAGCTTGGGCAAATCTTGAGATAAGTAAAACAAAATACAGTGGGACCTCGATAGAGTCAACTAATTATTTCCAAGAGAGAAAAGACAAGAGAATTTTCAATCAGTCAAAACCTTTAAAATAACGAAAAGAAAATTATTTTGTCGAAAATTGATTTACACGGTTAATATAAGAATTTTATCATAATATTGTTTTTCTTGTGTTTAAAACGTTACATTGATACACCAAAACACTGATTTTAATTTCGAAAAACTCATACAATATTATTAGTTCAATAATAATGGAAAAGTTGACTCTATCGGAGTCTGTAAAGTAAAAAAAAATAGCTGTTGACTCTATTGGAGATTGACTGAATCCGGGGTTGACTCTATCGAGGTCCAATTAATATTTAAAATTAGATCACTATTTTTCAAAATTTCATAAGACAAAGTTTTGAAAATCATTTTATGAATTTATTCCTTTATAAATTTATTACCAAAATGAAATGTTAAATAAAACATGAAATTTATCTGATTGAGACTACTAAGCAAGATTTGGCTTTGGAAAGGTAATACGCAGGGGAATAGCAATGATATCACATTTTGCGCAAGGTTTGTTGAATCCTCTTCTGATATGACGATAAGCCCAAATGTTGTAATAAGACAATTATAACAAAATTATTCCTCAAAAATTGTTTTTCATCTTGCTTCAACAAAGAATGCAATCACCGATCTGATGTACTATATTAAATTTATGAAGAGCATTCTTAAGTGCAAGAATTAAAGCAAAGTTTAGAAATAGCAAAGAGTAAAGTCACCCCCGGAGGCCAAATTGAGTATTAATAGTCCCAGGACCGAGTTCTATTTAGATCTTTAGACACTTTCCGCCATTAAAGATATTCAATTCACAAACCTTTGAGCTTCTTTGTACTTGACTCCACCTGTCTTTGGACAAACAACTTCATCATAGTATAAGTAAAAAATTATATATCAATATCTCAATGAATTCTTGAGCTGTATTATTAACATTAATATTAAAAAAAAGTATTATAAATTACAAAAAGAATATCTTAGATTGTCAGAAAACTTTTATTATGTGCATTCAAATAATGATTTTGGTTTAGATTTAGAGTTTATTTTATTGAACGTACTTTGTCACAGAAAAATTTCATATTACGTTATCGTCAAAGATAAAAGGGGGCATAAAATGTCTACAGTAGATATCAATTGGTTTTTATCTCCCGCAGTGGAACAATAAAACCTCAACAAAACAAATTATAAATATAATAATTCTTGGAGTTATTTCGATTATTTAAAATAAAATTGAAGCTTGTGACTTTTCTAGACCAACTTATGGTAAGTGAGATTCTTAAAGTATACATTCTCACAAAGCTACCAAGTTCCGTTTTTGCTTACTTTAGGCATAAAGGCGTTTAAGGAAAATTGGAGAACATATAGATTTTTTTTAAAATTCTATATTCTATTTTTTTGTTGGTAAATGCATATTTTGCATCATAAATTTTAAATTAATAGAATAAAACTGGTTCATCATAATTAATTTTGAATAAGATAATTTATTTTTCACCTAAGTTAGCTAGAGTTTTGCCCTAGACACACTTACGACTTAAGCTGAGAGACAACTTAACGTTAATTATAATCAAAATATCGATCAGATTACATTTCCATTAGTTTCTGATTAATTCGTCTATCGGATTAGTTAGTGGAAAATTGTTGGGAATTTAGTCAAATCATTATTTTGATTATAATTACGTTTAGCCGTCTCTAGGCCGAAGTCGTAATTATCAAGAAATGTCTAGAAATGTCTGATTATTGTATGAATTCAGATATATATATTTTTTTATTTTCAATATCATTAAATTTTAAAATTCCTTTCTAATGGCGCTGGTATACCTTTTCCATTTAGTAAAATTCAATCGATCGAAATTTTACCTCTCTTACTCTTTTAAACTGAAATCAGATATAGCTGTCTCTTTCTGTAAATGGAAATTGAAATTCCAATATCATTTTCAATTTCAATTTTAAATTTCATTTGCCAGAAAGAGACAACTATATCTGATTTTAGTTTGAAAGAGTAATGACACTGGCACACCTTTTCAATTGAGTAAAATTCAATCGATTGAAATTTCACATCTTACTCTTTCAAACTAAAAATAAGATGTTTGACTCTTTCTGTCAAATGAAAAGTGAAATTTTAATATCATTTTCAATTTTAATTTTCATTTGGCAGAAAGAGACAGCTATATCTGATTTCAGTTTCAAAAAGTAAGAGGCAAAATGTCTAACGATTGAATTTCATTCATTTGAAAAGGTGTGCCAGCGTCATAAGTTCTATACAACGTTCCGGGGATTTTTTGTCCTCTTTTTCAGGTATATTGAGATTATTAAATAAACAAATCGAAACAAATAAATCTAAACTAAAATAAAAATCTGTTCTTAATGGCTCCGGCACACCTTTTAGATCAGGAAAATTTCATGAAGTCGAAATTCACATCCTTTTCTTACTTAAAGCTTTGCATATGTGTATCCTACTCTGTCGTATTCTTCTTCTTCTTTTGAACATCAGACCAAATTAAATTTAGTTCAGTCGAATTTCAGATCGAAAGAGTGAGATAGACTTATGCAAATCTTTTGAGAGAAAACGAGACGCAAATTTTGATTTTATGAAATTATACCGAGCTAAAAGGTGTGCCAGAGCCATAATGGCTCCGGCACTCCCACTCCAAATTTGATTGAGCTAAATAGAATTTGGAGTGATGTTTAAAAGAAGAAGAAGAGTAAGAAAAAATGAGAGACATATGCGAAGTGTCGGAAAGGTGTGCCGGAACCATAAAAAATAGTGTTATGCCTTTCTAAAAGACAAATACCAATAACGTTCTCCTAAATTTTGTTCAAGCAACTATTTAATAATAATATTTCAATTTCATTTAAAGTCATCTGAAATAGTTTTGCGATTTTATAATTAGAACACTGTTATAGGTGGGTATGTATAGGATCAAATGTTGTTCATTTTTTTGCTGAAATTCGGTAAGTCTATTTAAGTAAATTTGTTTGATCGAAGGATCTTTCCCTAACTGCGTTATCACACTTGCACATTAAAATTTTAATATGATTCACATTAATTGTCGCTGGTGAGAGTCCAAATGTGTAATTTGTGTGTTTGAATCATTTTAAATTCAAAATTTGATCTATTTGTTGATAAAAAGGTAGACTTGACCCGCAAAATTTGATATAAATTGATTTATAGCATTAATGCGAAAAATTAATGCGATTTTCTCTTTAATTTTTTAATGTGAAAAATATTTATGCTTCAGGTAAATTTGAACTTATTTTTGCAAGCCAAGACCACTTCTTTATCAATAAATAGAAAAACCCCAAATATTAAGTGACTCGAAAGACACAAATAACATATTTGGACGCTCACAAGCGACAATTAATGTGAATCACATTAAAATTTTAATGTACAAGTGTGATAACGCCGTAATGAACCTTTAACCCTTTAAGGACGATTGGAACACCGGTGTCCCATAAAGAAAATAATTTTTCCTGACTACCTAAAGTTATTTTTTTTTCTTATGTCTGTATACATAATTGTAAAGTAAAAGGTTGAAGGAATCTAGAATATTTTTTGCAAGTCTCTAGCTATTTGCTATGTAGTAAATATTTAGCTCAAAAATGGCGAATTTTTAAATTCTCAAATTCATAATTGATTTTATTTATTTTTTAAACTTCTAATTTTTTTTAAGCAAAACCCTTTTGGCAATAAGAACTACAATACTCATACGTAATATTTTTCGTTAGAACGATAATTATTATTCATTGATATTGTCAGAAAAATTACTTAAATTTTTGGGCTATTTTTGTCCTTATCGTTCATAGAAGTACAAAATACACCGAATCTGACTCTGCTGGACTTTCCAAGGTTAGATGTAAGACTTATCATTGATTATGTTTCTCAGTTTATTTTTTATTGTTGATTTTCAGTCCGTAAAATGTGTCTCGTCATTAAAGGGTTTATGTATCAAGGGCTAAGGTAATGGCACTTAAATTTAGTGAAGCTGTATTTTCTCATGAACTTTTTTACTTGCGCCCTTGACAATGAAATTTCAATAATTTGAAATGAAAATTGGTTATTTCAGAAGGCTTTTCATACTTGTGATTATTATACAATAAATGAAACGAATAATAACGTAAAAAAGTATTCCATAAGATGAGTTTGTGATGCAACTATATTTGCAGTTACTTGAGATGTTTTTTTTTACATCAAATTTCAGTTTGAGAATAATACTTCTTGTTCAGTGAAAGAAAGAGCTTTTTACAAAAAGAGTAATTAAACGCAAATCCTATTTTTGCTTTGAGTCTTTCTATTAATTCAGCCTATTACACAATCGATTATGAATAAAGCAATTGAAATTACTTCTCTTAATAAATTCGTTATTCATTTTGAGTGCAATAACCCATAATTTTCAAAGGTCAAGACTACAAAAATTTTGAGATTTTTGTGTTGTGAAATAAACAAAAATCACGAAATTCCACATTTAAAATTTTGATATAAGTATAATTCAAATGAATTACTTCTTCCTACAAACGATTTTGTTGGTTGATTTGAAAGTGCTCAGAAAAAAATCCATTGTGTAGAATTTTTAAAGTATGAGAACACTAAGACCTTAAGATTGAAATTTTCTTAAAAATAATCCTGTGAGTTTTGTATTATTTTAAAAATTGATAGAAACTTCGTTTTTTAGCAAATAAAATAATAAAATTTAGGAAAGAGTCTTCTTTTTGTTGAATGTTTGTCGTTTCCGATTTATGTAATTTTACTTAGCCAGGAAATAATAAAATTATTATCGTTTGCAAAGATTGCTTTAAAGAATTTTCATAGACAAAGGACTAAAATGTTCAGTCAGATTAAAAGTATTATGGAAAAAGACTATGAAGACGAACTAATGAGATGTTGCCAAACAGATTTAGTTATACACAATTATATATAATTATTTTGTCAACAAGATTTTTCTCTTTTGAAATTTTTTCAAATTTATTGTTTCGCAGAGAAAGTTCCCGATAAATTAGCAATTATTAATTTGTCTTTTCCTGCATGAGGAGGAGAAAAAATGCTGCACAAGATAAAAGCCATACACAAAAGGGGATAATAAATTTACTAATTACAAATTACAGTAGTAACAAATTGATTTATGGCAAGAATGGATCAGTCCATGAAAGAGTAGTTACCAATAATAATGGAAAGTGGCGATAATTATTTAAATTAAATAAAACTGTTGTAGCAAAGGGGTAGCGAAAAAGTCTGAGTTTTCCAAAATGCATAACTTTGATGCTAAAAAGTTCTAAAACCAGTGATAAACCCAGAAAACAAATTAGAAAAGTTAAGCTATATGACTAATCTTTAGATCTCAAGCCCTTAAGTGTCATAAGGTCATATGTTCATTAAAGTCATTAACTTCGTAGTCTTAGACCTAGAGTTTAAATTCCGGAATTGATTTTATAAAATAGTTTTAAAACGAAGCTCAAGTTCCTAGTTCCCCGAAATAGTATATGGATTTTCAGATTGCCTGAAAAATGTTGGCTTTTAATGGTTCTTTGGATTTCTGGAAAAAATATAAATTCTCTATAAGGATCCTGACGATTCGGGATACGTTTAAAAGAATGTATGGGTTTCCTCGATTTCTTAATAAAAATGAATTACCGGGTTACCTGCAAAATAAATACCTAGCTTCCCCGGCGTACATAAAAAAATGTATGGCTTATGTGTTAACCTTACGTTGACACCTTAATGATTGTGTAAGTTTTCCGAGTTTCTTAGGTTCCCTGAAAAATATTGAACCAGGGTTTCTGCCGTTTACCTGGGGAGGCCGGTAATGTTAAGGCGGCGGCAGACGCAATCAGGTTACAGAGTGGGAATAAAATTTATCTATCTATTTATCTACCTATCTATCTATATGGGTTCCTCGTAGATTCACTGGGTTTTCCCTGCCATCCCCATTTTTGTGTGACAGGTCAGAGAAAAAGCAACAAAAAATATTTGTGCAAAAAAACTCATTTCCAATTTCCATAAAAATACCGATTTAAAGTTATCTGACTAAAATATATTTATTTTTTACTGAAAGATATGTCATTCTACTTTGTATATTTTATTTAAACAATTTGAAAAAAGTAAAAATGTGAGTTTTAGAAGCAAAAAGAGATTCAAAAAATTTTTATATTTTCTCAGCGCCTAAACTAAAAGAGATAATGAAGAATGGATGGTTTTTTCGACTTTATTAGATCATAATTATCCTAGAAAAACATTGTTTTAGAACTTTTCTCCGCATATTAAAGAGAACACTGTTAGAGGGTTAAAGCTTATGTCTGAAGGCCGTATAACTTTGGGTAAATTCTAAAATTACCTAATGAGCATTTAACTCGCTAAATACTCATTTAGAATGTATTTTTTTCTGAAAAAACTAATATATAAAAAGGATAAGATTAAAGAAAACAAGATTTCTGTGTTGAGTTTGAAAGCGGTTACAAATCTGAAATATAATTCTAAATT
The DNA here is from genome assembly GCF_024763615.1 of Phlebotomus papatasi. Lineage (NCBI taxonomy): Eukaryota > Metazoa > Arthropoda > Insecta > Diptera > Psychodidae > Phlebotomus > Phlebotomus papatasi. The sequence continues at coordinate 82,258,469 of NC_077222.1, forward strand.
ATAATTTTTCATAATAATTTTAAGTGGAAAATCCATACTTTAGTACTTTTATAATTTTGGATTACATCGCAGACCAAAAGAAATTTACAGTGCCCGCTTTCTAATCCGGATTGCCGTAATCCTGACGAGTTATCGACGGTTACATTTAAAATCATTTTGAGGTTATGTATGCACGGGTATTCAGCAATGAAAATGAATCATCCTGTGATGTTTTTGTTTAATAAATGAAGTATAATAGCATAGAATTATCTAATTATGTCTTTTTAAACTTCTTTAAAACTTTTATTCTAGAAAAAAAACCTTGTATTATATTTTCGAGACGTTGAACAAATTCAAAAAATTCATCCGGATTACGAAGCGGACATCTGTCATATTGTCTCCCAATCATCCGGATTACGAAGCGGGCACTGTATTAATTTTTTACCATTCTTATTAACTCTAAAATCTTACATTAGCTCTCATACATTTGATATAGGGTTAGTTTTAAATTCCGTATGCCCAACGTAGAATCAAAAAAAAAAAAAACAATTTAGAGCAGAGGTGTGGAAGAACCGTTTCAAACCGAACAAACGTCCAATGAAATTTGTAAGTCAATAATCAAAACGCTACTTGAACAAACTTATTTTGACGTTTATTCGGTTTCAAACGGTTATTGCACATCCCTGATTTAGAGGTTATGCAAAATTTTTAAAATTAGATCAAAAATAATTAAATCTACTACGTAGAGATTAGGGCAGACCTGTGCTTATCAAATGTCGTGTAGTATCGGAAATTTTGTGTTGATAATTTTAATGGAAATTACAGATAGCCATACTGGTAACACTAATCCCGCTCTTTCACGGTGCCATGATGAATATTTTTGCGCCAAAAAGACAAAATAGAAAGAAAAACTATCATAAAAATAAATTGTCTTCTTGGTCGGAAGACGGATAGCTGTTCACTAAATACCCTTTTACTTGAATCTTGCAGAAATACAAAGAAATTAAATGCAAATATCACTTCAAATAGAAAGTTCTTAAATCGCGTGTAATTCAACTGTGAGAGAGAGACAGAGACACAAATAACTCACTTGACGAACGTCTGGCGGCGCTGCGGTTGCAAAAAATCTCTAAAATACGAGAAAATATTTTCTTCTTTATTTTATCCTTATTAGCAGGCCGTGTCCCTTCTTGTAATATGTACTTTTGCATTCCTTATTAACCAAAGTAATGTTGTACAAAAGGGTTTTTCTCAAATATATCCTGAATTTTGGGACAGCTCAAAAGAATATGAGTCTTCCAGCTCAAAATTTCATCCCAATGTTTTTGTTGTAATATCGACAATTATTCACAATTAAACCAAATAACTGTATTAAAATAAATTATTAAAAGGATTTTCTTGTGAAAATGACTTAACTCGTAAGGAATTTAATAATTTTTACATTAAAAAACCTCTCATTTTCTCTACGTGAATTTTCGCGGCATTTCGAAGAATCCCAACTGGCACCACCAAATTCACCTCGGCTTTTATTTTAACACAGGCCTGGATTAGGGCATCTTTGAAATAGGGTTTTTTTCTCCTATTTTGAAATGAAACAGGAACTTAGACTGGACCTAACCTTGCCATAATTTAGGTCTATAAACTAATTGTGAAAGTAAATTACACTATAAAATGGCTCGGATTTATAAGGAGAAAAAAACCTATTTCAAAGGTGTCCCAATTCAAAGACAACCCACTTATCCCTTACTCATAAAAAAACATAAAAGTTTAAACTTCAAATATGTCCTATTAAGATTTCGATTCGTTTATTATTTTTTACAAAACTGTTTTAACCGTTTAAGGACGATTGGAACACCGGTGTCCCATAAAGAAAATAATTTTTCCTAACTACCTAGAGTTATTTTTTTCTTATGTTTGTACGCAATTGCAAAGTAGAAGGTTGAATGAATCTACGATATTTTTTGCAAGTCTCTAGCTATTTGCTAAATAGTAAATGTTTATGCTTAAAAATGACGATTTTTAAATAGTCATAATGAAAATTAATTTTAATTATTTTTTATACTTACAATTTTTTTTTAATGCAAAACCGTTTTGGGAAAAGAAACTACAATAGGGTAAAATGAGGTAATTTGGAACCATTTACAATTTGGGACATTTGAGATTTTCTCATTGTTTCAGATGAACAAAGAGAAAACAAAGACCGCGAAATAGAAGAAAAAGACGATTAAGAAGAAAAGGAACAGCTTCTATTCCTTTTAAATCTCTAAAACAGTGAGAAAATCTTAAATGTCCCAAATTGTAAATGGTCCCAAATTACCTCATTTTACCCTACTCAAACATAATATTTTTCATTAAAGTGAAAATTATCATTCATTGGTATTGTAAAATACACCGAATCAGGCTCTGTTGGATTTTCTAAGGCTAGATGTAAGACCTTTTACTGATTTTGTTCATTGGTTTCATTTTTATTGCTGATTTTCGGTCCGCGAAAACGGCGAAAACTGTCTCGTCGTTAAAGGGTTAACGGATCAGTAATTTATACACGAAATTGCTCCACCGTCCCCTACCAAAAAGTCAATGGACTATTATATTGCTCTCTTTATAGGCTCTATTGAGTGATAAATGATATAAGTGATTTTTTTTTTATTAGGCCTGCACCCAACTATACCTCAGAAGTTATACTTTTATTTTCCCTTGCAATACAACAATTTGAAAAAAAAAAAACAATCCGAAATTGATTTATGAATTTGCCGCATCCTCTTATATTTTTACTTTTACTCAATGTATGTTAATAAAAAAAGAACAAGCTAGTTGTTGTGTAAATTGAATAATAATTGATATGATGTGTTTTTCTTAAATAACAAATATACTCTAAAGAAATATACCATCATGTTAGCTTGTTGAGAATATCAAATCTTCATGTCACGATTTGCAAAACTTTCTCCGAAATCACCTTAATATTCTTTAAAATTGAGGTCTTTTATCCAGTATAATATCGAGTAATATTGGTCGAATTTTTGGAGACTTTTGTTACACGTGCTTCGCGATTGTTTTTGGAGGTTTTTTTTTGTTACTGTCTTTATGGCAATTTTCCAATTGACCAGAAATTTCATTCATCACAATGAGAGAGAAATATATTGCGTAATTTATTGTTTGTATGTATTCACTTGAACATTTTTTGTAGGTATAGTTTCTTACGTCACACGGTACTTAAACTCTTTTTGCTGCGATGAGCTTTCTCATTGCAGTGTTTAGGAAAAAATAATAGTGTAAATTTCAGGTTGTGAGATAATTTGTACTTATAGTTCATTTTATACGTTTCAATTCTTCAAAATTAGCTCAAGTTTGAATTAAAGAAATAACTGGATGGTAGATGTAGATAGTGCGTACTTTGTAGCTCACAATTTATGTTGAATATGTGATAAATTCCTCTGCATTTCATAGTAAAATTATACGACTGTTTACACAACATCCTAAGACAATTTAAAAATTTTTTTGTTGTCTCATTTGAATGATTTGCAGAAGGTGATAATGAAATCGGAAGGTCAAGTTCTGATAACACGAAATCCTCTTGATCAATCAGCTAATTTTACAAGTCACTCACTTTGATGTCTGGTTTCTAAACTGCATTTTTTTATTTATTTATAATTTAATCTTAAGGAATAATGGAAACAAAGCATTATTCATCACGAGATCAAATATTTAATTCCACTAAATATTTCAGTGCTTTTTGCGTTTCCTGATTGGCTGGAGCTTTGAAAGCTTTCAAGCTCCAGCCAATCAGAGAACGCGTTGGTCTAAAATATTTTATAGCATAGAATTTTTCATTAAATATCAAAATAAATGCTTAACTCAAGTAACACGGAAACAATGTGCAGAAAACAAAGAGATGAAAAATTTCTGAGTTTATCAGCGACCCTCTCAAAATTGATAACAGAATTAGACAACAAATGCAATGACTTTTAGGAAAGTATTCACTGGTAATCACCAGGTAAGATATTTTTCAGGAGAACTTCCAACAAAGCAGAATCCTTTGCAACGGTGAAAAATACAATATTTTTTGTAATAAAAAATTTTCTATTTCCACATAAAGAATAACTCAAATAAAATTGATTAACAAACAAAAAAAAACTGAAGGTTTTTCTATTAAATAGTTATCTTTCTCCCTTGATAATCCTGGCCCATTTTTTCTTGGGGATTTTGGCTGTGGTTATCCTTTGCAGACAGGAAGTGCATTCATGCACAATTTGGTGCTTGCCGAGAGGTAAGCCTTAGTAAATTTTGTTCTTTTCATCTCCCCCAGGTAATTAGTGAGCGGCATTGGGAGCTGGACTAGCTCCTGGCATCGTTAATTGTGGCTGGAACTTGTACCTCGAGACCATTCATGGACTTTGTAAGAGTGATTTGGCATCCCAGACGAGAGGTGTCCGTCAGGTCATATGCTAAATCCAGCATATCGAGTTCTTCGTCACTCGGTTTTTCGGGTAGTTGATCGAAGTCCTTCTGTTTGAAGATAAGGTGGCACGTGGAACAAGTGAGAGTGCCTTCGCACGCCCCAAAACCCTCCAAATCAATGCTGTTGTTCACCACAGTGTCCAGGAGAGTATCACCAACTTTAGCCTTTGCCTTTATTCGTTCCCCATTTGCCTTGACGAACGTCACATCAACTCTTGATGAATTCAGAGCGTGGAAAATAAAGTAAGAAGAAACAAACATTAAACCATCAAATAAACTCAGGGAGAGAGTTTATGAACTCTAGAGAGACGTTACGTAAACACTGAATCATGGATTCGTCAAAAGAAAGACAAAAAAAGGGCTTGGTACTCACTCTTCCTTGTCCAACTTCGGCAATCCTGTCGACAGGCTCTTTGATGTGGCATCAAGCCGCCTTGGGAATGTAGAACACCGCACAGGTGCTTTCCGGAAGTACCTGGAGATGGTTGAGAGTGTCTGCGGAAGGCGAAGGCTCATTTTGAGGCCACAGAAAATTCACTAAAGGTAAGGGATCACTGCACGGAATGATTATGCTAGGGTGGAGTGAACTGTCTAGCACTACTTGATAAGATATACTGAATTTTGATGGCAATCCCGTGCAAATATCGCGCCTGATGACTCTGGAAACTCTCCCCCAACTCTCTCTTCGTGGAGCAGACGACAGTGACAGCCAGTGGCGCCAACTATAGGCACACGAAGTCAAGGTGAACTCGCAGATGGAAAACCTTTACCAAGCGGACCAAATTTTAGGCTGACTCTTATTTTAAGAGATTTAAAAAACCACTGATAATACTTCTACAGTAGACTCTCGCTTAATCAGCTCTTTTTCAATCGGGTGCAAAATTTTGTTGACAATTTTCGCGTTTGATTTTAAAGCAAATTTGTTCAAATTCGCTGGAGTTCGTCTTATTTTATCGTGATTCTTATATTTGAGCGCTTTGTGTGGAATTTACAATGATTTTGAATTTGATGCCCAAATCTCGATAATTTGGATGACATTTTGCCCCATATGCCCGATTGAGAGAGAGTCTACTGGAAGTTTTTTCTCCTTACAGCCGTGCTCATCATGAACCCGTATAGGGTAAAGTCTCATAATTTTGGACAGTCTGCTTATAAGCATCAATGTTCCAAGTTTGAAGTGCAATATTTTCAATACTAATTGATTTTTTTGTTACTCTCTTTTCAAAAGGGTGGTTTAGAAACTTGGCAAGCTATTTATCGTCTTTTTTCTTACTAAAATTAGTTTTAATACGTTTAAAAATGAATTGGTATGTAGAGGTGAATTTGACTCTTATTTTGGACAATCTTGGTTGTATATTTGGACAGCTAATTCGCCTCAAAAGGATGTTCATTGTTCTCCATTTCAAGAACCAATCTTACTAAGTCCTTTTCCTGTTCATGTAAGGGAACCGTAGAATGTCACACGAAGCCCGGAAACTTTCCATATCATTCATTAAAGTGAATTGACTTCGGTATTCCAAGTCCGTGCGGATTCGCTCTTTACCTGGCTCTTCCGGGAGCTTTTCAAGGCATTTCTCGCTACATCTCTTTTTTAGAGATGATGCTCTTTTCTTTCTCCAGGAATTTATACTACCTAGTCATCACAAAAGCTAAAACTGCACGAAATTTCGAGAGAAAAACACCTATCCAAAATAAGGAGTATCACCTCACTGGTGAATGTCCATTTTTCAAACGAAAAATCTAATTCACAAGGCAAATTAATCTCACTTCAGGTCAAATGTACAAATCACCATTAACGTGAATCAACACAATATTCAATGAATATTTAATAATATCACTGAAAAACAGCGAGGAAAGATTGTTAGTACAGTAGACTCTCGCTAATTCGGCTCTTTTAAGATCGGGATAGTTTTCAATTCGGGCAGCAGTTATATTTGAAGAAAAGTTTGTTGACATTTTTTATGTTTGATCTTGGTAATAAAATGAAGAAAATATGCTTAAATTCGCATTGGCTTGCCTTAGTTAAGATATGATTTTGCATTATTAAGGGATTTTTATGACATTTACAATAAATATGAGTATGTAGACTCAATATGTGTATGCAGATGAATAAAAAGTCGTTGCATTTCAAAAAAAATTGTCGCCCGAATTTATCTAATTCGGGTGACATTTTGATCCCAAATGCCCGAATTTGAGAGAGTGTACTGTAGTTCACCACAGCTAAATAAGACTGAAGTAAACACAAAGTACTGTCATATTTCTCGTAAGCAATTGCTCACACTGAATTTTCAACAAAGCAATATCAACTCAAATTATATTCAAAATTTAACGTATTTAGTGTTAAAATCTTCCAAAAAAAAACAAATATTTAGAATTCATTATTCATCAAATATTGGAATAAAAATTCATAATTTGAATCAATTTATTTTTAGTGTCCAATTTTATCCTCAAAGTGTCCAAATTTAGTTGTCCAAAATTATGAGCCTTTCCCCTATATATTTTTTTTTAGGAACCCACAGTCATCCCGTGGACACAGACGGACATTTGGCCTTATAAGAAAATACCGTTGAATAATTTCTAATAAACAAACAAAAGAAATCTCCTGTGGGCCTTGTGGGTATGCAAATTGCCCAATGTATTCGAAAATTTAAACTTAAACATAAAGAGATGACAAAGCGTCCCAACTTTGCGGAATGCTAGAACTCAGGAGATAGAGCTCTCCGTGAATTAATTTTTCGCATGATCTTTTAGTGCTCACTGGTCTACTATAGATCAAATTCCTTCATAAATCACAAAAGTATTTCAAAATCAAAAAATGGGTAAAGAAACGATCATTTTAGAATATTCTGCCATCAGTTACAAGCATGGACAAACAAAAAATGTAAAGACGAGAAAGATAAGTCATTCTCGGATATCTAACCCGTACCGATTTCAAGACCAGTTAAACTTTGACTTTCGAAAATTCAAATTGATGATTTTTTTAGGTTATAGGTATGTTTGGGCGAAATATTCGACTGGAACATCTTCAAAACATGTCCAAAAATAAAAGAAATCGTAGGAGCCGTTATCGATAATAATCAAAAAGAATATGGTTTTGGAGGGAATGGAGGGGGTGGGGGGAAATAAAAATCATAATAATGTTCCTTGAGCCGACTTATAGGGGGTCTTCCGAAGATCGGAAGTTCGTATCTCTTACCGTTTCTCCTCTATTTGGGTAACAAATTTACGGACAGAAAATAGCATATTTAGAAAAGATTGGTCATTTACGGGTACTTAACCGATTAATTACGGATTGCGACCGATGCAATCAGACTGGAAGGTTCAATACCTTTCCAAAAAATCCAAATTTAATCGAATCGGTTGAAAAATAGAACCTCTAAAGTAGTAAAAACTTTTTTCCTTAGAACGATTGATATAGATTTATTGATATTATCGATTCGATAGTATTGAAAAGTTATCATTCCAACTCAGTTTCTTTCCTAATAAGGATTTTATTAATTTTTAAATATAAACTCAAAAAATTTATAGAAATTGGATTTTTTTTTGCAAATTTTTGAGTAAACTCTTGTTCTTTGCGTTCGAAAAATGGTTTCTTTTATGGCCTCTACACACTAGAGAAATTTATGTTCATATTGATTGAAGAGTTTTTCCTAAACAAGCGTAGGGGTAGGGAATTTGCTTCAATATGGACATATATTTCTCTAGTGTGTAGAAGCCTTTAGGTATGATCCTTCAATTTGGCCTCCCCTCTTACTAAAATTCTGGCTACTCTGCGGACATTGTCACGTGTGATAAAAAGTAATAAAATGCACCGCCTTTGGCCAAAAACTATGGAAATGCGAGGAAACGTTCCTGAACTTGAACTGTCTACAATTCTAGATAGGTAGATTCTTCCAACACCTGATACGACATTGTTAATTGGGTTTTGTCGATACGATTAGTATAATAATAATAATGTTTTCAATGAATTCTTCATATGAAAATTAAAATTTAATGTGATGAAATATTTTAATTCCATCGTGCTCTGTGATTGGCTAGGCGCTAGAACTTTAGAAGCTTTTAATTATAGCTTTAATTAAATATTTAATAACGTGTGTTAAAGTGGTTAAAGCTTATAAAAATGATTTTCTTCACAATGCTAGTAGGGGAACGTGCCCATGCTTGATCCCATTGAAAGCTTCGTAATGACCAAATTTTCTATGTTTCCACAATGTATATGTGACTCATCGCAACCATTTTTTAAAAGTATAGGAAAATGGCCAGTTTTTAAAATATATTGCGGAGTCACGTTTATTGAGAAACATAGGAAAAATTTAGTCATTACGAAGCTTCCAATGGTATCAAGCATGGGCACTTTCCCCTTGGTATCTTATCTAGAATAATTTTGCAAAAGGTGTTTCAGTGTTTTGAGTTAAAAGAAGAGTAGATCACAATGGACCTTTTCCTGCGCTCTCTCTCTCTCTCTCTCTCTCTCTCTCTCTCTCTTACTCTTTTTCTTGGTGTTTTAGGCACAGTCCTCTCCTTAGTACATCCTGACAACGAGGTGAACAAACCGATACCAAGTGTGTGAGCGATAGGGATGCACAACAAGTGCGTGAGCGGGTGGAATTTTGAAAGTTAGACAGGGATAGCGTAAATTGGGGTGCGATAGAGAAGACTATTGCACTTAGACGCCGGCGTCACATACACAGAGAAAGTGGCGAGTGAAAGTGATTCGGGCCGGAGGGTGGATGACTGCGAGGGTGGCCGAAGAAGGGCAGATTCGGCTTGTAGTGAGCTCTCGTCAGGCTCGACGATTCAGTCAGAAAAATCGCGTCCGCGAAGTAGCCAGCAGCTACATCCTTAGCGCGCGTTTTGTGTCGGAATGATAAGGTGGTGAACATCTTGTGAAGTTCTGTAAGTTTTAACTGCATTTTTCATTATTTTCTAACTTTTAACTATTTACATTTACCCTTAAGAGGGGTTAGAATTACACGTTCGTGGGATTTAATATGGATATTGCAGAGTATTTTTAACCCCTAAAATGTGCGTCAATTTCTGTGAGATTTTTTTAAATATTTATATCGAAATGGGGATTGGTTTATTTTGAATTAGAAATTTCAAAAAATTTTAAGTTTAGTTGTATAGATGAGGTGGAAAAGGAAAATCAGAGAACCAACCACATCAATTTTTCCTGAAGGAAAAAATTTATCTTTTCATCTTGAGTGAGCCAAAAGGGAAGAGAAAAATGGTGGAGAAAAATCTTGTATGTGGAAAGGAGTGTGAGTTGGTTGATTTCACAGGCCCCCTTCCTGCCAAAGTTCTCAACCCCCTTTCGAAGAAGAAAAATCAATACATTTTTCTTTTAATATTTTTTCATTATTCCTCGAAAGTGAAGTTGTGTGTCTGTCCGACTCAGAGAAATTCTCTTTCCTTCTCGCTCTAGCCCTGCAAAATTTTTCGATTCCGTTGAGGGGGTGGTAGGTTGTGTGAGGGGTTTCCCGACCACTTTCCACTGTGAAGTTTGAAAGAAAAAGTGCGAAAGGGAGAGTGAAAAGTGAAAAACGACAAGCAAATGTGAGGAAAAAGGAGTGACATAGTGATAGAAAGTTTCTCTCTAAACCACCCCACTTTCAAATATCTCTCCATCTCGCTCTTTCACTTTCATCTTCATCATCCGGGAGATTCGAATTTTCCAATGGATGGACTCTGACCAAGGATTTTCCTTTCTCTCCTCAGTTTTACTCTTCAGCGGCCCCAGTGGCTCTTTTTTTTTAATGCACACATACTTACGGAGAAAAATCTCTTGTCCATCCGACTGCTTCTGTCCCTGTGTCAGAGAGAGAGAGATAACTTATAATTTTCCCATATAAGTTAAGCAATAGACAAAGATGGAGGGATGATCGAATTTTCTTTCGAAAGTGATTTTTTAGGGGGAGTGAAATTCACTTGTGTTGGTTTTTGGTCACCCTCGATGGCCAAGCAATTTGAAATTAACACAAACCATGGAATTTATTAAATTCTTTAAATTACTAAGTTCAATGACTAATTATTAGTTTTTACATTATCAATTTTGTCATTGTTATTCTTCTTTTTTTTTCGAGGTGATACTGAATATAAGAATTTATTGAGGGGGATTCTATTGTTGCCCATTAGACCATTTTCACGCAATTCCACCGATTTATGCACTCATTCCGTGAATGGGAATATTTATTGCAGGTGTCCTCTAGCACCTGGATTATTTGTGCCTTCACTGATAACACGAGTTATGTAGACCTTTTAGTCTCAGTATTGAGAAATAACCTTTTTTAATCATTATAAAATTCACCCCAAACTGTTGTTAAATTTATAACATAATAAGTTTAATTCCCTCGTAATTCTAAGATAAAGATTTAAGTTAAATATTTTGTATCAAATTTAAAGATTATCAATTCTCAATTAAAGGCTAATGATGCTTCATCCATTTCAATCTCCAATTTAAAATAAATTAATATTTAAAGGGTTCAAAGACCTCCTCGACCAGTTTTGAAATTAAAGAAAATTAGAAAAAAATATAACATTTACATTTCAACTTACAGTAAAGTCAAATTTGGGCATTTCAAATTCGAAGTCAAAGCTACACTAAGAAAAAACCTAAAAAGTTGAAACAACTCTATGGCAGAGTTGAATTAACTCTACGTTCTACGAGTATCGATGTAATTGTTACTCTTTTTCGTTGTAACATTTAGTAAATAGAGTAAATAATAGAGTAACATTTAGTAAATAATAAATTCGTGCGAATTGAATTAATTCGTCGGATATCGATGTAATTATTACTCTTTATCGATGTAAAATTTCATCTCGACTGAAGTATTTGCTTAAGTGTTTTCGTTTTAAGAATATACTTCAGTCAAGAAGAACTTCGTGTGACAATGTTCATATGGAACATCAACTAGAAATATGCCTAACAGTGTTTCATGAAGACATGTGCGTGCATCATACGTGGTATTTCACTCGGAGTATAGGGAACTTGAGATCAAGAAAATGTTAATAAATAAAATGATAAAATAAAAAAAAAACATAAAATTGCAAAATCTATCCATTTTGGGATTTGAAAGACTTATTTTAACTCCAAAAAAGATTTTTTTTTGACTCTTGGAACTAGTTATTTTAAATCTTAAAACGAGTTATTTTCAGTCTTAAAAAGAGTTATTTACACTTTTTTGTCATGTAAATTTTAGGAAAAAAAAGTTAAAACAACTCTTCCGAATATTACACCTAAATAGATGTAAAATCAACTCTAAAATATAGTTAATCGAAAATCACAACGAAAAAGAGTCAATTCAACATCGATTCGAGTAAGTTTTATTCTATTATTTTTCTGAGTGTAGTAAGGTAAGGTACTCTCTAGTCGGCCGTTTAACAAGTCGGCCACTATGTGTTCTTCAAGTCGGCCGGTGGAATTATTTATTCATATTATATAATTTTGCAATAATATTCCAGGAGTTTTATAACATCATAAGATCAATAATTGTATAAATAACACAAATGACCGAGAATACAAATGAAATTAGACACAAAACATTAAAAAAAATTATTAAAAGTCAGAGGATTCAAATTTACCTTAAGCAATATTGGTCATTTTTCAGCATATTTTGATGTTCTTTATAATATTCACGACATTTTTTCACAAAGAGTTATTCGATTTATTACCTGTACAGATTACTTTAGCAGTCAAATTTTGAGTCAAACCGCAAGTTGAGAACTTTAACTAACTCACTGTGCAATAAATTTATTTTCATTATTGATAAAAATATTAATTTTCTGTCTTAAATGTGAAGATGTGAAATTTTAAAGCCATGTTTCTCAATTCGGCCGGCTAAATAAAAGAATGAAAAGAATTTTTCCCTTACAATTTTTTGTTTTCTTAAAATTACTATTCTTTAAAGGTTTTCTTTCTTTCTTTCTCAATATCCTTTTCTAGTCCGTAAAAACGTTACGGGCTTTTAAAATTTGAAAAATGGGTGGCCGACTAGAGGAACCCCAGGTGGCCGAGTAGAGAAACGCTTATATTGAAGTGGCCGAATTGAGGAACACTCTACATTTTTAAAACATTTTAATTTTTTAATAATCTAAAATTATTTTATCTCCAAATAAAGTGTACAATCAGATGGACAAAGATCTATACTACAACTTAGGGTGAAAATTTGATCAAAACAGGCAAATTAAATGTCCTTTTACATAAGTTTTTCATAAAACCCATCCTTAAGTGGCCGACATACAGCCCCTTACCTTAATAAGCCTAGCTAGATCGGCTTATTGTAGGTCAGATTTTTAACGTGAGCAAATTCGAATTGCATGCAAATTCGATTTGGAACTAAAGATGAGAGATATTATACAGCAGAGGTGAGCAAGAACCGTTTAAAACCGAACAAATGTCAAATAGGGTAGAGTAAGCCCTTTTCGCCACCTTAAGGTTTTGTACCCTTGTAATTCTTACAATTTTTGTCGAAATAAAAAGAAATTTTCTGTACAAGTGCTTTGAAGCATTGTCTCTCTAATGAACCAGGAGACTTTCCGGGAATTTTTGGGCATTTTGTTGAAAAAATACATTTCCTGCAACAATGCATGTTTCAGTACTTTTCGCCACTTTGTAAACACTTTTCCGCCACTGTGTAAGCACTTTTTCGCCACTTGTTTTTAATTGATTTTTAAGAAATAGCAGCTTTCGAAAACCCCCAGAAGTACATTGCACAGTACTTTTCTTATTTAACACCGATATTAGACAATTATTAGAGTATTTCGAATGATTTTTTGCACATTTTTTGTTTGCGACAAAAATCAATTGACAATTACGTCTATTTCAACTAAATTCCGCGAGGTGCGCCACTTGTAAAATGCTTGGAAAAATGAGTGGCGAAAAGTACTTACACAACCGAAAAAAGTAAGCCCTATTTCACCACATCCGTATTTCTTTATTTTTTTGGAAAACATTATTAAATAATGATATTAGAGCGAAGCTTAGTTAATAACAAAGTGACTTTCAGTGAAAAAATATCAAATACTGTACTGCAAAAACATAAAATATTGCAAGACAATTTGTCTGAGCGTTGACAAGTTTATTAAGAACTCCATATTTTTTTGGTGACTGTTCACCTTGTCGACAATTTCTTCAATTAACTTGCAAATAATCTAGTCGGTGGGGCACCAGTTATAGTTTTCTGATTCGTTGGACTAGAGGTTACGAAGTAATAGTCATTTCGTAGTTCCATGAGCACATAATTCCCCGAAAAAGTGATTTTATTTGTAGGTGGCGAAAAAGTGCTTACTGGCGAAAAAGTACTGACTCTACCCTATAAGTAGTACATCAATGTTGAAAAAACTACTTGGACAAGACAAACTTATTTTTTTTATTATTTATTTCAATGTACGGGGCTTTTATTGCCTTTTTGTACATTGTTCACTTTACAAGTTTATTATTCAGTTTACAATGTTTGGTGAAAAATGTCCATTCAGACGCTTCAATCACTTGTACCGGGCGGGACTCGAACTTACAACTGTGACAGTCGAGCCGGAGGTCACATGGCCCAAGAGCCGAAAGCTCTTACCAATTGCACCACGCACCCCCCCCCCAAGACAAACTTATTTTGGCGTTTATTCAGTTTCAAACAATTCTTGCTCACTCCTGTTATACAGCAATTTGGAATGAAATGTCTGAAAAATTGCAAACTTTTTATTTAAATCAGAACATCTAGGATGCAAATGAACTGACAGATAGATGATAATGGAATATAGACCAGAATCTCTCCTATAATTTTGCCCCAAAACTTGATTCTATCGGTTGCTCGGTAGCCGACATAATTCAATTCATTTTTTATACAGTAGAATCTCTCTCAATTGGGCGTATAGGGCAAAATGTCATCCAAATTATCGAGAGATTTTGGCATCAAAATTATTATAAAATCCAGCGCTCAAATATAAAGAATCACGATAAAACAAGAAGAACTACAGTGAATTTGAACAAATTTGCTTTAAAATCAAAAGTGAAAATTGTTTATGAAATTTTGCGCCCGATTGAAAAAGAGCCGATTGAGCGAGAGTCTACTGTAGAACTCGTTTTTTGACCACTTTTGATATTGCCCTGGATATCGATTTTGATTAGTTTTGTAGGCTAAGTTAACAGTTTAAGTCTAGCTTAAAGTGAACTTTTGACTTTTTGAGTAATAAAATTTGGATGGCGTCCGGATTTGTTAATTTTATAACTGGATTAAGCATGGATATGTAGTCTGATCACTGTAATATTAGCCTACGCAATGTTTTTTTTAACCATTTTGTTGGAATTTTTTGCATATGGGAGAGTATTTTGATTAAATTAACCATAATATAGGATGTAAGGGAAAAATACCGAAAGTGATAATGAAAAATGCTTTTATAACAGCCGGATGCCATGATATTGCACTCCTATTAACCTAAATAATCCGTAAAATAAAATTTTAGACCAAAAAGTTGCGTTTCAGAACAAGGGACAAAATTGTGCCAGCGCATCCTTTCTTTAAAAGGCTATAAAAAAACATATAAGTCCTATTGCCAAAAAATTCTTATCAGGCATATTTTTTAGCTTTATAATTTATTTATTTTGAAGCTTTACAAGGAAAAAAGTTTGGTGGCGAAATATGAAATATATCCTGTGATATTAATTATTTTTTATAGAGAACCGTGAAACATTGATACAATTTTGCCACGGTCTGTATTTTGGAAAATTTGTTTGATAAAATTGTTGCCTCCTGTAAAAAGAGCTAAAAATTTAAAAATTTGTGACTCCATATTCTTTCTTGGTAAAAATTTTAAGGTTTAAGGTTTTAAGTTTGTTCTCATAAGAAGATATCCAAATCCAAAATTTGACTGAATAATGACATACGGAAAATTTTGATACAGTAGATTCTCGTAAAATCGGTTCTTTTCAGATCGGAATATTTTTTATTCAGGTGAGAGTTAAACTTGAATAAAAGTATATGTATCTGTTCAAGTGTTGTTGTTCAAGTTTACGGCTTTTAGATCACCCTTTGTAGGTATTTCGTGAAGCTTTCACAAAAAATACCATGTTAAAGACTTAGATCACCTAAAAATTCACATGATAGTGTTTACATAAGCTTGACAAAACGCTTATTAGATACCCAGCTTATAAGGCTTAGCCATAAGGTTTACCATCATTTTAACTTGAATTTAAAGGCAAAATTCTTTTAGATAATTTTGAAAAGGATTCAAATATTAAGAATTAATGACTAATAAGATTTTGAAAAACCACTAAATTGCTTATTATATATTAAAATTTCGAGACCTTTAGGAATAGGGCCAAACTTTCAGTCTCTTGACACACATTTTACATTAATTTTCGGAGATCTCTAATTAAAAATAAGCAAATCCAGTAAATTTTAATTGATTGGTAGGGTTAAATTATTTTTTATCATAATAAGTTAAAGTTCATCAAACAACCTCGTTTTAACTTTTCAATTAAACGAGAGGGGGAAGGAAGTTCATCATTAATTTTTTACTGCTTGAACTTCACGGAGAGAGCAGTATATAATCCCTCGATTTTTTCACCCTTCCCGGAGACCACTTTTCTCAACAAATCTTCACGTTTCAGACGATTTCTGAGAAATGTCGTCACGCTGTTTGTCTCTAGAGGCCAAACGGTAAGAGATAGCGGCTTGAGATCTTCGGGGGACCCCCCTATAAGTCAACCCAAGGATAATTAATATGCCCCTCATTTTCCCCCACCCCTGCCCTTCCCCTTCAAAACCATGTTTTTTTTGGGTTTGCTTGAAAACGCGTCGTGCGATTTTTTTCATTTTTGGATATGTTTTAGAGATGACCCAGGCGAATATTTCGTCCTTAGACGAAAATACCGTTGAATCAATTCCAACGATGTTTCAAGGTGAAAAGTTACAAAGGCTCTAGAGAGCGCTTTTATCAAGCGAATGGGGTCATGTTTGGAATCGTTGGAAAGGTCTTGAAATTTCCTATAAAACTGATTCGGTTCCAATCAGTTTTGAACCGGTAATGAACAGGTTCATAACCGATAACTAATTTTTATCTGAAAATCAATTCTATTACTTTTAAAACTATTTTGGGGGATCTTTTGAGTGATTTATGAATCAGTTCAAATCGGTTGGGAACCGGTAAACGGTAAATGATGCGAAAGTGCTTTAGCGGTATAGCATCTAAGTTACGAGTTCGAGTATTTCGCAAAGCCTGGGACACTTTGCCACCCCTTTTGATCCAATATAATCGCTGAAATGGATATTCAATAAATGAAGTTGTATAGAGCGTTCATTATGTAACGCAAGTATTCCGGGTTCGAGTGAGTTGCACTACACTTAATTCAAAGAAGCATGGAAATGATAATCCCATCCTGGTATAAGGAAAAATTAATGTTGTAGACATATAAAAGCTTTCCTCTATGGGATGTTTTATTAATCTTATTTAATTATCACTCCAAAGATCATATTTAAACGTCCTCAATTCTACAAAGATTAGTAATACATCATCTCTACAATAACTTTAACTTAATGTCAGTGCTCTTTCTTGATGTCGTATAGGAAATTACATTAGAAAATATAGGAAAATTGTCACAAGGACTTGATTGAAATGGAGACACGGCATTTGATGATCCATCGAGCGATATGAAAAGTCGTTGAGAATAGTAGCAGCGGAGAGTATTGTTAAATTGAACTACTCACATACTTTTTCTACTTTTTCCCCTACACCTTCAACAATGCCCATTTATAGAAGAACAAGGGGGTGAAATAGTAGTAAAAGAAGAGAAGGAGGGAAATTTGTTGGTCTCCTATAAAAATATAAAATTTCATATTACACGCAATGTGTTCGAGCATGAAAATTTTAATTTGAATCCTAAAAACGCCCAAATCGACCAAGTTTCTTCTCTCACGCCGACACCACAAGTCGCTCCTACAACAGGAAAAAAAAATTGGTGAAAGGGGTGGGTGCTGCTTGTCCCTTTTAAGTATATGTTGTTGTTCTACGAGGGTGGCTCGTGCCTCAAAATTACTGTTTAAACACCCTCCAAGGAAAGTTTCCATCAAAGTGTAAAATATTGACTGATTTTCATCTTGTCGATTGAATTATTTAGTGGACTCAATGAGTGAAATTATCCACCCCTTTTTCTCTCCTTCTCCCCCACATTTCTCTGTGGTTTCATCCACCCACCAATACGGTAATTGTTGGCACATTTTGGTGGTTTTCTGTGGAAAATCGAACGAATTATTTTACCAATAAGAAAATGGAATAAATTATGTAAATTCTGACGCAAATATTGCGGAAAATCAAATTCTAAGATTATAAATTTAAATTTGGATTTGTAGACTAAGAAGTTTGCTTTATCAGATAAATTATATTTAGAATTGTTTGGTAGGGTTGAAAATGAACATCATCAATTGAACCACGAACTAATTTTAGAAAAAAGTGCCATGCTTTTCAGTTGCAAGATTAAAATTCTTAAAGGATTGAGGAACATAAATCTACATGTAAATCAGGATAATTTAAGAAATTCAATCATGGGCAATTTCATTTGCAATTATGCTAATTCAATTCGTGTCTATATGTTAGTTTCCTATTTATTCAGTAAAAATTCCAAGGAAATTACTTAATAGAATTCACATTTCTCTCGAAATACTTTTCCTACACGTCAGTTTTTATTGGCTCAAGAATACAGAGTTGCTTTAAATCATCAAATTTCAACTCCTTTTTCTTTTGACCTTTTTCTGCCTTCAATTTTACCTACAGCATAGCAATAAAATTTTTCATTTAAATATTTAACACACGAAAATATACAGCTCCCAATTGCAATAATAAAATCATTATAATATTGAAATATTTTTATTAGCTCCCAAAATATTTTTTTGAGTCAAAGAAAAGAGAAAAAAAAGAAAAACATTTCATCACGCAACTTTTCCCGGTATATTTTTTTCATCATTTTTCCATCTTTTCCACCGTGTGTGATGGTTAGATGGAATTTTTGGCTTTTTTTTGGCGCTCTCACAGTGAAAAGAATTGAGTGAAAAAGAAGTCAGAGAGAGGGAGGAAAAATAATGAAGGGAAGAAGTGAATCATAAAAGCAAGGAGGGATTTTTGAGATAGCAACAGCAGTATTGGAAAAAAGCAAATAATGAGGGTTGCGACCAACCCTCAGGGGGTTTTTGGAGAGTGTCCGGTGAGCAATAAACGGATCGCGATTGAGTTCTTTATGGTACAAATTTCGAGGATGGCCTGCGATGATATGGCAATTTTATTATTTTCCACCCAAAAGAGAGAGAGACAGTCGGAAAATTTTGGGGGTGGAAGTGAGAACGATGGTGAATTTCAAGGGTTGGGAATGACAGAGAAAATTGCAATTCAATATACTTCCACTTTTCATGTACCTTTCATCGATTTTGAGAGCAAATTTCACCAATTTCTGCTCTCAGAAAATTGACACGACTTGGCAAATATTCCAACATGTTTTTGCCTTTTCGGGAATAACCAGGGATATTTCACCCTCAAAAACGGACAAATTCTTAGCATAAAGACATTGGAGTTAGCTTTTGGTTTGGGCTTCCAAAAGGAGTGATTGCATATTTTCACTTTCATTGAATAAGGGGTTTGCAGTGGATCAATGTCTAGGCTTTTAGTAAAATAAATAAAAACAATAGTTTTTGTTGCAATTCGAAATATGAATGCTTTCTCTAACTCAATTCATAAAAAGTCCCTATAAAATTTAATATATTTCCAAATATTTTGAGTTATTATAAATCAACGATTTATCTTCCGATAGATCACACTTTCTAAGAATTTTGCAACTAAGAGTTTAAAAAGTGACAAATCACTGTTTATCAATATGTTAACACACGTAAGAAGAAAACGATAATAGATAACCACTTGAGGTCTTCAGGAACATTTAAAAAATAATATCCTTAGAGCTAAATCCCGGCAAAGTGTTTTTTTTTTATATATGGAGCTGTTTGAAGCCAACTCACAAATTAATCAGAAACTCAGCTTCCACTTCTCAAAACAAGACCACATTTAGACAGAATATATAGTATATTTATCCCTCTTTACAAGGCCCAGAGTCTTGTAGACAAGGTCCACCTCAATTTTGACATATATTGTGCAACGGTCACTAGTGCAGAAAAAATCCTATTACGCATTTATATGTGTAAGTAAGAAATTGGCTTCAACTTTGAAGGCCACTCGCCGGGGACTAGTTTTTAGAGACATAAGATGCAAACACGGGGCTTAACTCCTTTAAATTCGCAATAGTATCCAAAAATGTTTTAAATGAGAATTATTGAAGGTAATTAATTAATTTAGAAATTAGATACACACTCTTTGATATTCGAGTGACACATGTCAAATACGAGAAAAAAATCCCTTTTGTCGAATGGGTTTTTATCTGTCATTTTCGGACCCTATTCCCTATCACCTGAATATCAGAGAGCTCAAATATAAATATTATAATAACATAAAATAGTATTATAAATAAATATTATTTTAATCCATTTTGCATATTTATCGTGTCGTGCGTCCGTTGCTGACTTATTGTCGCTTGCAAAGTTTACTTCAATATATTACAGGAATAGAGCATAAGCACTTTGAAATAAAATAAAAGGCTGTAGGTTTGCAAAATTCGTAATAGATGGATTAGATCTAAATAAATCTCAACTCCTGTTAAATCCTAACATGGGGAACTTGAGGGAAATTATAGGAATTTATGGTGCTATTCCAATGAAAAAGTGACCATGTTTTTTAGCACATTACTGTTCTCAAGTACTAAAAAAGACCATGTCTGTTCCCATACGTCATTTCAAGGAAAATAATGAGTGGAGAATATTAATAGGGGTCTCGGTAGCTCAATGGGCAAAGTGTTGGCTTTGTGACGCAGAGGCCCTCGGTTCGATCCTTGATCGAAGCGCGTCCGGTGAATAATTGGAAAACAGTTTTTCACCGTCCTTAAAAGCTACAAACTGAACGCAAAAATATCAAGAGGGAAGTATGATAAAAGATAAGGGAGCAAAAAAAAAAAAAGGATTTGTGATGGAGCAAAAAGAAAAATGATAAGGAGAGATGAGTAAATAAGAGTGAGCGAAATGGCTATATGGACCTGATTGAGTCTGACAGCCAAAAACATAAAAAGAAGAGAGAGAGAGGAGAATATTAATGCTGCTCGTCGACTTTTCACCACTGAGAATTCACGGGAAAACTCATGAAAAACCTGGGAAAACTCGCGGTTGAAACTATAGTTGTCAACTCCCGGCCATCCAACTGCATTACGCCACCAAGCTATGACAGGTTACTCCACACTGACTGAATGTCAGATGGCATTGTGATCAGGTGAAAACTTGCTCGGAGGGAATATTTAAATTCGGATTTCGGTTGAACTTTTCTTTTGTGTCGGTTCCTGTCATGACTATTTCGTGATTTTGAAACAGGACGAGAACTGGGGAAAATATAAAGTTTTTGTGTAGAGAGAAGAACCTTACATCTTGTCAATCATGATAAAGAAAGTGTAGAAAATACTATGAAAGTGAAAACATTAAATTATTCTTGTCGATTTCCCAATCGAAATCCGAATTCGAATATTCCCGCCGAGCAAGCTTTCACCCGATAACAATGCCATCTGACATTAATTGAAATAACATGTGGGAACAGTCATTGTCTTTTTAGTACTTGAGAACAGTAATGTCCTAAAAAAACATGCTCATTTTTTCATTGGAATGACACTATTACACAGGACACTGGCTCAATTCACATCTTTTAAAGTTGAGTGTAGACGTTACCTCAATTTTCAGAGGTTATGGAGAGTCTGGAAACAGTAAAACACATTTTATTACAAATCCTCAAGCCAGGAGAATTAAGATCTTTAAGAAAGAAGTTCTGACTTCTTTCATGTCAGAAGATGTTAAAAGAGCAGCAGCTCAGAACGTTCTACAGTTCAACCAGTTTTTAAAAGAATTGGAGTAAGATTTTTAGGTAAACACAAGGGGCTTAAAGAGGAGCCTCGGTGTTTGCAGCCCACAGATCGCACCATGCTCTCTACACAATCCATCTATACAAACTGTCTAGTGTCGATATCCAGTCTAAGAAGGAAAACGAATGTTCTGAAATGTAGCAAGTTATCAATCATTATTGTACCGGGTGGGTCTCGAACTCACAACCGTGACAGTCGAGCCGGGCATTACACCGCCCAAGAGCCGAACGCCCTTATCAATTGCACCACGGATCCCCTTGATAAACGAACTTCTTTCTAGAAAGTAGAAAACTCTTCGAAAAATTCAAAAACACACAGCGAATTTGTGTTCAGCAGATCCATATTTTTTTAAAAAACACACACTAGGGGAAAGCGCGTTACTTTCGGACGACTGAAGCTTCGGACAATTCAATTTTTTTCTTCCTTATGGATATCACACATAGTTCTTTTCTAAAAATTTGATTCATTGGTCTAGCTGTTAAAATAGAATAGTATAACGGGCCAAATTAATTTATAACACATTGAAATAAATGAATTGTTCGAAGCTTAAATCGTCCGAGTGTAGTGCGCTTTCCCCTAGTATTTATTTTTTGAAAATAAGTTGGTCAAAATGGATATCTGTGCTAAGAAAACAATTTTAAAAAGAAAACTCAAATTTTAAAAATGTACCTTTTACATCCATTGAAATCGTGAACGTTTAAAGAAGTTCACGAAAGCTAGTTAGGGGAAGGCTGTCAGGCTTCGCACATACTGTGGCTTCGAACACTTCTTATTTTTTTCACATTCCTTCAAAAAATCTGACTTAATTTTTTTCAGGAAATGTATGACTTAATATGAGCTATTAAAATATATTGCCATAGGTTAAGATTCATAAAGAGAATATGGGAAAAATATAAAGTGTTCGAAGCCAGAGTACGTGCGAAGCATGAAAGCCTTTTCTTATCTGTGGTAAAAATTTAAAGCTTTGGTTTCTTTCATTTTTGAATTTTCGAATCGGATCGGATTTTGAAACTTTAGATTTGCCCATTTTGCCGGAAATTCTCTTTTATATATTTTTTTTTATTTTCTTCTTATATTATTTCTGATATTTTCATTTTACACTTCATTTCAGTTTGTTAGGATTTAACACAAACTAAATTACGAAAGTTATGAAGAATAAGAATATATTACACAATTTCGTAATATAACATAAAATAAATCTTGTGAGAAATAATTTTATCTTTCTGAAATTTATCATGGGATTTTCTCAAGAAAATGACAGGGATGAATGAAACATTTCGAGTGGATTTTTGCGCTCGGTTCCAAGAAGAATTTTTGACAAAGAGAAAATTTCCGGAGGCCACAACGTGAGAGTGAGTGTGGGTCTTTGTATGTCTTTATTGCAAAGTTTGATAGATTTTTTATAGCTACGATTTTCTTCTTCGCCCTCCGCTCATTTTCTCCGCGTGGATTGTGGATTTTGGGGTGGTTTTTCACGACCGCACGAGTGAGCGAGAAGGCGAAAATATTTTTATTTATGGCTTTATAGCGAACTGTACGGAGGCCTCCTTTTGCCTTGGTCTCCTCCATCATCCATATTATATCCTTCAATATGGGCCATGTGGCTGTGTTGGTAAAATATTTTTCGATTCTGTCGTGGAAAATCGTCAAAGCAACTGAATTTTCCCCTTACCTCCTGCCTGGTGAGAAGGGTGCACGAAGAAGAAAAAAAGGGAATCTTCGTAGAATGAACGAGAAAGTTGCGAATCAAACTCACCCTTATCGGGTGTTTCAGTCTCTCATGCTCATTCCTCCTCACATGAGCTTATATGTACCTTCCTGTACATATTTTTATATAAATAAAAATAATATATGTTGAGATACACACGAGAGGGACGACGAATTCGTTCTCCGGCACATTAATATAAGAAGCTTCTTCCCAAACCCGCGCACAGACTCACCAAGAAAAGCTCTCGTCTTCTTTGGGGCCTCTCCAATGTATGACAAAAAATTTTTCCCTCTTCTTGTCCACCCACCACCAAAACCACCCTCTAATGTGGGAAGCTCTCAATTTTTCGGACACTTCTCCACAGGCTGAAATTTTTCCACATTCTTCTCGACATTTTCCTTTACTTGTCACTTTAGTTACTGGGTGGTTTTGAAATATGACGAGAAGAATTACTCTGGGAGTTTCTTTTACTTCTCCATTATCGCAGATTTTTCCTTATTATTGATTTTGAGGAGTCAGCGGAAATCTTGCAAATCTATCTCCTTATTTTGGTTTATTATAAAGTTTGTCGTAAAAAAATATCGTGAAATATATCAAGATATGAAATGAAGGAAAATACTTTGGTAGAGGAAAATTACCTCAAAAATTCAAAATTGATTGAAGAAGAGAAAAAAGTTTAACATTGTGACTTAATTTTTTAATTTAGGGTAACCTGGGGCAAGGTGTCACTAAATGAGTAATTTATTTTTGCACATTCTCTTAGACGATTTTCGAAATTCTAACAAACTTAGCTTAGCTTAAACTTAACTTTGATAGGGGAAAGTGGGGCACCTTTGGATTGGGATACCTTTGACATTAGACTTTTCTTTCATATTTGGAAAGGAATTAAAGTATATCATAATGTAATTTAGCTTAACTAGGGGAAAGTGCCTATGCTTCGTACGATCCCTAACTTCGTTACTAAATTTTTCCTATATTCCATCGTACCCACATTAAAAAAAACTATGTGAAAATTCCCAGTATTTAAAATATTGCGGAATCACATTTATTAGAAACATAGAAAAAATTTAGTCATTGCGAAGCTTGAGATCGTATAGCATGGGCAGGCACTTTCCCCTATTAGTTTGTGGAGTTAAATTGTAACACGGTAAGGCCCAAAGTTGCTCCAACTTAAGGGTACCACACTTCCCCCTACTGATAATTTTCTTGTATTTTGAAGTGAAGCTTTCGAGCCATTTTCTAAAAGTTGATGTTATGAAAGTTCTCAAAGATGCTGGGACAATTATTGATAGGAATAATCTATTTTGTGCTTTGAAAAAACAAAATGTCTGTCAAAATTTTGTTAAAAGAAGATCATTCTCACATAGAAATAAAGTAATGTTGGTAAATAGTGCGCCAATTGAATATGTTTGTTTGTCCAGTTTGGCATTTTCATTTGGGAAACCTTTGACAAACGAGTTTCGGAAGGTTCTTTAAACACTTGGTTACTTCCAATTTAATATTCTTTTTGGCAATTTTTTGCCATTTTTTGTTAGTATCTTGTTAATATATAAATATCTTATTAATGTATAAAATACTCTTCGTGTAGAAAAGTAAAGTAGAGGTGGGTGGGGTAGTTTCATACCTGAATTGCAAATTGTATTATTTTGCAGGAGTTTTATATAAAAATAGTGAAGAGGAATAAAACTTAGTATATACCTTGATTTATAGTTAGCGTAGGGGGAAGAGGTACCTTTAAATGTGGGGCAGCTTTATATAGTTATGTGAAACTAAGCCATATCAAAATGTAGTTTACCTTGTCAATCTGTTTGTGCAGCTAAATTTTAGCATGATAAGGCTTAATTTTATTTAAAAATAGGTAAAAAAATCCAAATTTCAAAGGTGTCCCACTTTCAAAGGTGTCCTTCCCCCTAAGAACAAAAAAAAAATGGAACAATTATCCTTTAATTTCACAGGTCTTTGTGGGGAACATGAGTTTCATACACATAATGCGTGAAAATTCCTCAATGCGAAGCAATTTCAAGCAAAGGATCGGTTTATAGAAAATAGAAAAGTGCGTTTATTTAAAATTGGATAGGGGAG
This sequence comes from Phlebotomus papatasi, assembly GCF_024763615.1. NCBI lineage: Eukaryota > Metazoa > Arthropoda > Insecta > Diptera > Psychodidae > Phlebotomus > Phlebotomus papatasi. The sequence goes on from NC_077222.1 coordinate 82,283,674, forward strand.
ACTGGGTCAAAAAGTCACAAATCGAAAACTTCAAAATTCCATATCTTCCAAGGTAGAAAAGACAGCGGCTCAAATTTTTTTCTATACATAGCCTCTATAGACCTTCTGCAATGTCGTAAGTTTCTTAGAATTCGAACAAGGAATTTAGAAAATAAAATATATCGAAATTTTTAGCCCTGTTTTTGAAATATTTTCTTTGCAGAAGATAACAATTTATTAATACCTACTTATTTTCCAAAATTGATGGACTGGTGAATATTTTCTAAATAATTTGGATTTTTTGAATACGAATCCGCTATCTATTTTAGAATTTAACAAAAGTCTTTTCTCCAGAAATCCTTTTATTACAAATGGTCATTTGGGGTAAAAAGTAACAAAAGGTATAGAGCAAAAAGTAACAAAAAAGTGAAGCAATTTCTGATGTCTCACGGCGAAAAGAAACGTCATTATCATGTCTCGCCGCTTGTTGTTTGCATTGGTCAAACGATTTGCAGTCTTTTGTGTTTTTTTCTAAAATAGTTTGAAAAGCGCTTTTCTCGTTTTCTCACTTTTCTCGCTTTACACGGTGTTTTACAAAGGTGTAGATGAATAGATTTTCTATGAAAATATGTCCTCTAGGTATTTTTTGTCAAATTTACGGAAGCCTGTAATGAAGCGAATCAAAATATGATAATACCCAATGTCTGGTACTATTTGCCCCAGCATTTTTGAGAATAGTCACAAAATTACCTTTTAGAAATCGGCTCGATAAATGTATTTCCTTACAAAATAGAGCAAAATTACTTTCACAAAGTTGTAGAGCGGTAAATTTCCTATAAAACTGCGCTAATTAGAAATTTTTGAAGCGCTCGAGTAGCTTGTAAAAAAATAAAATATCCGTTTTGTGACTTTTTGCCCAAGTCTCCCCTAGTGTTTTTCTCTATTTTACCTTTTCCTATAAAAAAAATGTTCAATTTTCATATTTCAAATGGTACAGAGTAGGGTGTCAATAGGTCCTTAGTTGTTAAAGTGTCAATAGGTGTCTCTTTCACCCTATATGTACTATTTGGGGGAAACTGCCCATGCTTCGTACGATCCCAAATTTCGGAAAGATTAATTTTTTCCTATGTTTCTGATTAAAATGTGACTTCGCAATGCATTTTAAAAACTGGGCATTTTCCCCTAGTTTTTAAAAAGTGGGTGCGATGAGTCACAATAATTTAGAAACAAAGGACAAAATTAGTCATTGCGAAGCTTGGGATCGTATGAAGCATGGGCGCTTTCCCCTACGCTGCTTTAAACAAATATTTTCGCAATTGTGCATGAGATATGACTGGATTTTCGGAATGTGAAGAATCTAGGGGGAGTTCTTTGTTCATTGAATTTGCATTGGCAGATGATACGTGCGTCTTATTCAACTCCTTCTTCTCAATTGAGAGCAATACAGGATATGAGCAGTTGATTATCTTCGTAGAGTACTCCTCTTGACTCCTGATCGCGATAGATATCTTTAATAAACCATACTAGAGGACGGTATGCCTTAAAGCCAAAGCTAAATTTGAATTTCATAAGATTGTTTTTTTTTTTGTTTTTAATGTTTTAAAAAATAAAGAACTTATGTAAAGGAAATAGAAACCTGCTTTAGGTCAAAACTTTTATTCGCAATGTATACATTAAAATTTTGTGAAAACTATTAAAATTTCCAGTGAGTAGTTTTGGCTGAGTCGTGTGTTTTCACTGACTGTCAATTTTCCCTCTTTCGTCGATCAATATAGTGAAGGCGAAATAGAATAGAATTTGTGGGTAAAGGAGAGGGTGAAGGGAGGGACAGAATAATAAAGTTTATTTATTTATTTTACTTTCCGGGGAAAATTTTTCACAACTTTTAGCCTCCCGTTGTTGCTCTGTGGGTTTTCAGATGGGGGCGGGCGGCTGAGACTCCAGCGGAAGGAGGAATTGTGTTTTGGGGTTGATTTTCTCTCTCTGGCTTCTTCTCGCTCACATTTTATGGGGTGCTGTTGAATGCAAGAGTGGCTCGTGCGTGTGTTCGAGATGGTGGAATGTGGATAAATTTTCCTTCCTTTTTTTTCTGCCCTTGCTTCCAAATGCCCCCCTTTGCCCCTCCGCCCGCTTGACATCTGGACGTGTTCTGAAAACGGAAAGTTGATGTCCAGAGAGATGAATTGTGGGCCGAGGGTGATTTTTTCTCTGCTCTTGAGAGGGCATCTGGGGGCGGGGGCGGTTTCTTGCTTTGCTCGCCACATTCATCTCTTGCCTAGAAAAGAGATGAAGAAGAACAGAACAAATTAACCAAATAGGTGAGTAGATCTGACTGATTTTGCACTCCCTGTGAAAATATCAACGCAATCCACCCTCGAGCTCTTTTTTCTTTTTTTTTACGTCCTGCGCCAAATTCACTCACCAGTATGTGTAGGTTGAGGTCCACAGCTGGATTGGACACTGGTACTTTTCCATTTGACATTGCTTGTAACAAAGCCATTAAAATTATTATTTTTCCAATCCGATCTACTGATTCGCAACACATTTTTATTACACAGAATGTTGAAGTGATGCTCCAATCAGTTTCTAACAACTTCATGTGGGAACGCGTCATTGTGTAATCACTGATAAAACTTATATCGCCGAATGATTATGAATATGAGTAGCTTCTCAGTATAAAACAATTCAGAAAATTAGAATAGAAAGAAAATTGTATTTTATTTTGAATTGGACCCTAAGCTCAAAGAGAACAATATTGTTGCAATACCTAGTAATTTTCTGATCTATATTTATACATATCGTTGCTTGTATGAAGTATCGTCCTATAAGCATTCTAATGTTTTTTTAATCTAATTAAAATCAGTTTATTCAGATTCATGTGTTCTAAAAAAAATATTATTTCAGAAAATTTTTGTCTTAAAAGTGAATTAGGGTAAAATGAAGTAATTTGGAACCATTTACAATTTGGGACACTTGAGATTTTCTCACTGATTCAGATAAGCAAAGAGAAAACAAAGACCGCAAAATAGAAGAAAAAGACGATTAAAAAGAAGAATCTCTGGAACAGTGTGAAAATCTCAAATGTCCCAAATTGTAAATGGTTCCAAATTAACTCATTTTACCCTATCTGTCGGATTTCGCCGTTTTTAATTTTTCTGCTTAGACAGTTCTGATAGCTAGACGTTTTGATAGGATATTTTATGGTTGGAAAGCCTGGCTGCTTAGTGTCCAATTAAAGTCGGGCTGGTCTTCGAGAATATTTAGCCTGTAAAATTTGGCAGTAAAGGATTATACGGGCTTAAGACCTAAGGCTTAGCTAACTTCTCTAATATCTTATTAGTCAAGATTTTTTGGAAAATTTTGACTTAGACTTGGATTATTAAGGGCAAATGACCTATTACATTTTGAAAAATCAATACAATCGGTTGCTGTTTAAAGTTTTGAGACCCTCGGGAACTGGGCTAAACCTCTAGTCTGAAGACGGTCTTAGGTAACAGAAGTTTATGTTAATGACTTAAATCGATGATCTTAACACTTGGAAGGACCCTAGTGGCAGCCGCTGCCAATTTAGTTTTCAATTTAATTTTTTATAGTGAAGAATATATCATTTCGCCTGGAGGCCTGATTGAATGCGTGCAGAATTTATCTGGCTATTTTTTCGTTATAAAATTTTTAATAAAAATTAAATATTAATGTAAATATGTTGCAAAAACAAAAAACTGCACTCGGAAGGACCAAGTGGCAGTTACTGCCATATGCATTTTATATGGGAGTTTGACGTTCTGCAGATGTAATTTTCTTGATTGATAAATGTGTAAAAGCCTTAAAAGAACAAATTGAAAGTGTTTTTGCAAATTATTGAGAAGAATTTTGGGGGAAAGTGACATGCCTTTGAATGCGTTGATACGAAAATCATTTTAATTTCCACATCTTCCTTCTAAATCCTAAACATTCCTCATATCAATTCCTCTCCCTATTCCCAATCCTTCCTTCCTTCCATGGTCCTTCCGTCGGGGGCAGGGACTATGTCCCACGCTCCCCTGTGCCCTCCGGTGAGGGCACTCCATCGGTGGTTGGGTGCATGGGATTGGGGGAGGCTTCCAAGTTTGAAGGATGATCCAGGCAGCTCTGGTGTATAGGGAGACCCCTGGGTGGCTCAAATGGGTGGCTGTGGTGCTGGCGGTGGAGTAGCCCACGGACGGAGATGTTTTCTCCTCGAAGGTCCGTGGTGGAAGAGATGGAGCTGGGCAAATTTTTCTCTTAGCACTCCGCAAGCCCTCCAATTCTCTCCGCTTTAGGCGACCTCGTCGCCTCGTCATAAAATCACCACCAATACACTCCGAGAAATTTTGCACACGCAACACACACCCCGGAGTTACCAAAAAAAAAGAAAAAAAAAAAGATTTTCAAACCCCTAAGGGGACCTTGTCCATATACAAATAACTCAAGTTTCTTGGTTAACAATTTTAAAGATTTTACAATTAAAGATCTTGATAGATAAAGAACAAGGAAAAGAAAACAAAGGGAGTAGCATTGGTGAGCAATTTGTTCCAGAGAAAACGAGTAAAAACAAATAAACTAGCGACTTAGCGATCTCAATCTTAAATAGCCGACTAGGCAATAAGGAATCTCGCGATTAATGGCCGACCTAAAACTTTAGCGCCCGCGAAAGAATTCCATTATTCCAATCGTCCAATTTCAGACAGAACAGGCGCATTCAACCAGACTTAATATTTAATTAAGGGAAAGAAAGGGAAAACAGACTCCTGATTCCAAGTAAGTGACTAGAAGACATCAAGGATTTCGCCTTAAGTGGCCGTCCTAATAATTTAGCGCCAGCGATAAAACCTGCATGTTCCAATCGTATCACCCAAAACAGAAAATCCATTTTAAAGGAGAAAAATTAAAGAACTTGAAGATAAATATGCTATTTTGTGTGCTAAGATAATAAATATTTCGAACATAAAGGCCGTCCTAAAATTTTAGCGCCATCGAAATTTCCTAATTATCTCAACAATTATTTTTAAAGTGAAAGAATTCATTAAGAAATTAATTTAAAGATGGATCACCTCAAAATCCGATCACCAAGGATCTAATACGATCTACAAGAAAATTAATAGGACAAATAGTCGCGGCCTAATTCCCCAGTCATCCCGCCTCGGCACCATTATAATTAGAACAGGTACTCAGCTATTCCGCTGAGAAACACACCGCGTACCGACTTCGAAGCGGAAAGGGGAATCTCAGCCGAATTACAGTGTTGGGGAAAAAGAAAGCCTGAAGGGCAAAGAAAAAACCCCTCTTTCCACCGACACTGCCCTAACTGCCTCGAACAATAAATAAAAACGTTCTATTCGAGATTTACAACCTGCTCCAAGGAATGTGGCTGCCTGCAACTGCGGAGACGTGGGTAAAAATTCGCGACCATTAAATTCATTCTAGTCAAAGAATTAAAAATTGATAATCGTTTCGAGGTGTCCAAAATATACGTGACGTCAAATGACGTAGGAGGAGAAGAATAAGGTGTTGGTCAGAAAAAAAACTGATTGGTATGGCTCTAATGGCAGATACCTAATCAAATCTGCATGTAACAAAAAAAAATGTCACTACAAATTAATTTCCCACAAGAGACACTAGCGCGCGAAGATGTCCTAAGAGGGATAAAAGGATTTAATAATCGAAATGGACGAACTAAGTTCGGTTCAGCTTAAAACTGAATCCATTTAGGTCGATTATCGACGATCAAAATGAACACCCTAAAGGTGGAGGACTTTATTTTAATTAAAGTCTTTCCAAATTGATCGGTGGCCTACCTAACTAATCCTCCGTTCACGAACAAGAAAGTGATGACAAAAAATTAAAAAAAACAAAAATTAAATTTTCTCTGTTCTTTGCTCGCCCATGCTCTCTTACAAATTGTAAACTACGTTAATTACAAAATACTATGAAAATTATTTTTGGAAAAAGAGTTGAAAAATTAAATTATTGACCATTACTTTATAATAAGTGCAAGTATTTCTTCTGGATTTAGAATTATAATATTTATAGAATTTAAAAAATTGAAAAGTACCCTCTATACACGATTTAATACCAAAGACGAATTTCTCCCCGTTTCCGACGACTAGGCCCTTGCATTAAGAACGCATTATAAGACATGCACACCCCCCCCCCAGCTCATACCACCAAGACGAGAAATCTCTCCCTCCTCCCGCTTACGAAACGACCAGAATTGATCTAGGCTAGATAGAGGACGACATCCCCCCATATTTCCCAACCTGCTTGATCTTGATAGCAGATCTTGGCCAATGGTTAATCCATTAATGGGGAAATGAGCTAGGAATACTTACATTTGGGGGTTAAAATTTGCTAAGCCACAGCAGAACCAAGCTCACCGGAAAACGAGAAAATCTCAGACCTTCCACCGAGTCCCAAATATACCCTTGATTTTCCTAAAAAATTTTGTTTTGGGCAGTCTGGACTGTACGATTATTTAATTAAACACTCAACCGTAAACTATTCTTGATATATAATTAATAAAAATCATTTTTAGACGTAATGCAAAAAAAATTGAACTTTAATCAAAAGAAAAAAAAATTAGAAATTAAGAACTACTATACCCCAATCAAACAAAAATGCATTAGCATGTGTACCCCCCAACTTGTACCGACGAGGTAAGGAGTCTCTCCCCCCACCCACTCTCGAAACGCCAGGACCAATCTAAGTAGAGGATGATGTCCCCCCACTTTCTCCATTTTACTCTGAGGCCTAGGTAATAGATCCTAGTTAAAAATTAATGGAAAACGAGAGCTTTTTTTGTAAAACTTGGGGGTAAAAATTGGCCAAGCCATCTTAGAAGAGGAAAAGAAAGTTTCAGCCGATTTCCCAAGTCCTAAATACACCCAAGTTTTCTTAAAATGTCCCATATTCTACTCTGAGTTCACCTGACTTTGGACTACAAACTGCTTAACCGTAACGAACAATGGCTTACATCAGCCTAGGCACTATAAATCCAATATTTGGAATGCCAAAAATATTCTTACGATCGAGCAAAAAAAAATCCCAAGACGGTGAATCAGTTTCTTATTGAAACTAATAACTAAATTCCAACGGAAAAATTGGGTATGAATTTTTGATGAATTTGTTTCTCTGCATTGAACATAAAAATTCAAAAACAGGAAATTCTTTCGACCCTTAGGTCGCTAAATTGTTTTTCCAACTAAAATAGGTCGGGAAAGGCTATCCTTCAACTTTAAGTCTCTCTCAATGGAGCAAAAGAAAACGAAAAAAAAGATCTCAAAAAAAATTAAGAAGAAAAAATAGAAATTACTCATATTCGAAAGAAAAAAAAGAAAATCTAGAGAAAATCCAGAAAAACTACTTGTAATAGAAAACTTTACGGAAAAAATCTAACTGAAAAATTGTATGAATATTTTACGCTAATTAATTACGCAGAAGGCGTAATAAATACAACGCTCTTCACCACGGACGGGCTTATCAATGACCACCGTTAATCCCTCAAAAAGTTGCGCACCAAATTGCCCAAAAATGCACTATTAAGAGCCAACAAATATTCCATGGGATAAACAGAAATACTCACATATTTCATTTACTCGGGCGCCAAAATGATACGAAAATCATTTTAATTTCCACATCTTCCTTCTAAATCCTAAACATTCCTCATATCAATTCCTCTCCCTATTCCCAATCCTTCCTTCCTTCCATGGTCCTTCCGTCGGGGGCAGGGACTATGTCCCACGCTCCCCTGTGCCCTCCGGTGAGGGCACTCCATCGGTGGTTGGGTGCATGGGATTGGGGGAGGCTTCCAAGTTTGAAGGATGATCCAGGCAGCTCTGGTGTATAGGGAGACCCCTGGGTGGCTCAAATGGGTGGCTGTGGTGCTGGCGGTGGAGTAGCCCACGGACGGAGATGTTTTCTCCTCGAAGGTCCGTGGTGGAAGAGATGGAGCTGGGCAAATTTTTCTCTTAGCACTCCGCAAGCCCTCCAATTCTCTCCGCTTTAGGCGACCTCGTCGCCTCGTCATAAAATCACCACCAATACACTCCGAGAAATTTTGCACACGCAACAGCGTCAGTTTTTGAATGCTTCAATTTTTCTCTTATTTCCCAAAGCTAAAATTCCATTTTGTTAAGCGAAGTTGATAGAAAATAGTTAATAGTATTAACTATTGTTCATAAAGTAGAATTTTTGCTTTGAAAAATAAGAGAAAAATTGAAACATTCAAAGACTGCCGCATTCAAAGGCAGACCACTTTCCTTTATTTTCAGTTTTTTTTCAGTTATACCGCTCATCATCGTAGCATTTGTATATAATACAAGAGATAAATGTGTCTTATATTAAGTCGTAAGAAAGATTTTTCATACAAATCAAGAATTTTTCTTTTATAAATTACAACAGTTTAGAGGCCAATAAATTTAAACTTAATTATATTTAGTAAGTGTGACAGTTCTGTTCAGTTGAAGAGTCGAAACAAGAGGAAGAGATCAGTTTCAATTCGGTCGGATTACTTTCTTGTCCTGATAAGAATATTCCGAGTAACTCGTTGTCTATCTGTACTGACTTTCGGCTGCTTTCACGATCTCTAATAAGTAATAACGATTAAGTTGTAAAGTGGGCTAGTATTGCCCCTTTGTGTAGACATTACTAATAGTTACGTATTATTTGGATGTTTGACATAAAATTAGCCTAAACTATTCCCTAGTTTTTAGTTAAACTGTAAAGATTTAAGTCAAATATTTAAATCAAACTTTAAAAAGTGATTCAGATTCACCTATGAAAATATTTATTTATTTAAAGTGTTAAAAATCTTTAAGTTTTGCAGGTGATATAAAAAAGTTTTCATAAAGGGATGATATGAAAACGTCACACTTCTTTAAGTAGTTTTTAATTTTAAAGCTGATCCTGATGATGATGAGCCATAAATCTTTTAATGCCGAAATATTATATATCAGTTAACACTAAATATTCAACCTAAATTTAGTTCTTTCTATCTTAGAAATAAGGGCATAGGGTAAAGTGGTACAAGTTGGACAGTGGTACAAGTTGGACAATGGTACAATTTGGACAGGGCTTTTAGTCTTGATAAATTTAGTACTTCATTTTTATTTGTATATTTTTAATGCTTAATAATTTGGTTCCTTGTGCTTAAAAACAAATTTTGTACTGTATTTATCAAGAAAAAAGTCATGTCCAACTTGTACCGGAGAATTGTCCAACTTGCAACACTATGTCCAACTTGTATCACTTTACCCTAGTTCTTAAAATTGTCTTTATTTTTAAAAGTTATAAATGCGTATAGATGCAAGGTCAATTGGTCTAAGAATTGACAAGGATATACGAACACTTTATTAAAAAAAATCATATTTACATACATACACGGAGAAAAAACGGGGGTACGATTAACTTTTTTCCTCATAACTTTAACACTTTTTAATGTTAATTTTACACCTTTTTAAGGGTTAAATTAACATAAAAAAGGGTAACTTTAACCCTTAATACAAAAAGCGTAATATTTACGTCGATTTTGGATCAATACTGAAGGGTAAAATAAACATTTCCGGAATTTTATTTTAACTTTTTCGGATTTCTCTCAGTGTAGTGGTTGTGTATACAAATTTTTCTGGAGAGTTAAGGTGTCTTTCCGTACTCTTTTTATCCGAAATGGCTTAGCAGAATTATAATCAAAATAATGAGTAAATTATTATCATTAATTTCTCATTAAGTCGTAGGTCTGCTGAGGATCTCAAAGATCAATCGATTTACAATATAAACTTTGGATTTTCAATGGACCTAAGACAAGCTTCGATAAAGTAGATTAATGTTTTTGTTTGTTCATTTCTAATCCCATTTGAATTTTCGCTAAGAAGATTCTTCACAATGTCGTTTTAACGTATCCAATGCATAATTATGTTTTAACAGTTTGTGTCTCATAACAGTCTCTAAAAGAAGATATTAGAACACTCATGTGCAATTTTCTTTTAGTATACCAACTAGCTCATTCGTTCTCTGGCTATCGAAGAGTACACACTGTGTGGTCGGATAGAGCTTGATCGTATTCTTTCATATTTGAATTACATTCTGTTATTATTAATATTATTATTGGATTATTATTTTGAAGTATCTATATTTTTTGGGTTATTATTATTTATTTAGGGTATTTTTATTGGGTTTTTTTGGGCTTTTTCTGGAGCTGATTTGAAGTGGACAGCTCGAGAGCTAGTCGGTGACTGGATTAAGTCTAGTAGTAGTGGTGGGCACACATTTAAACGTGTGTTAATTATTAGGCTAAGAGGGGAGCGTCTATCCGTGTATCTACACACAAGTATCCGAGTATGGAGTTGAGTGGGGCTGCGAAGCCACCGGATCCTGGTGGTATTAGTGAGCCCACTGGAACTGATAATGGGATAACCGAGATCACACAATTAGGTGTAAATGAGATGGATGTTGTTGATAATCAGGGACAAATGCTTCTAAAGAGAGTGAGAAAGTATGGCGATAAAGCCCTCGGACCTTATGTGGTGTATTTGAGAGGGAAGGAGAGGTACTCATTGAACGTGCCTAAGGTATCCGCGGAATTATTCAAAAAATATCAGTCCATCGATTTAATAGATCCTGTGAATAGGGATAAGTTGAGAATCCTTTTTAAGAACAAGAATGAAGCAAATGAATTGGCTAATAACAAATATTTTGGAGAAAGGTTTTTCGTTTACATTCCATCGGTTCAAGCTGAAATAAGTGGGAAGATCTTGATGAACGATTGTGCTGAAGTTGTGGAACTAGTGGGAGGATCTGCTTATGGCATTCTTGAAGGATCAGATGAGAAAATAAAAATTATCGAGGTTTCACGGTTGGTAAAGAAAGTATTGATCAATGGAGTGGAAAACATTAAACGGACCCCTTTCATCAGGGTGGTTTTCGAAGGGACAATACTTCCAGAATATGTTATTCTAAACAAGTTAAGAATCTCTGTAATTCCCTATGCCCCGAAAGTTATGCAATGTAGGACTTGTTTCAAACTGGGTCACTCTGAGTCTCATTGTGGAAATAGAAAACGATGTGATCGATGTGGCCTCATTCATGAAGAAGGAAAAAATACCTTCCCATGTGTTGAAGGATCTTTCCAGTGTCCTAATTGCAACAGAGTCTACAGGGATAAAAATCACACCTGCCCTAGAGTAGATGAAATCAAGGACAGAGTTATCGAAAAAATTATTGCGAGGAGAAACGAAGCAAAGTCCATATTATGGCGTAAGGATACATCAATTAATGTTGTAAAAAATAATGGATCGCAAAATTATAAAGAAAAGGGGAACTATAAGAAAGAATTTCCTAAAGTAGGATCTCAGAATAGGTTCAAAGGATTAGAGGTCGAAGATGATATTTCAAGTATTTTTGTATCAGATGAGGAAGAACCTTTTGAAGGAAACTCTCGGGGTAAGAAAGGTCCATTAAAAAGAAAGAGTAAGGATATGCTTGACGTAGAAGAAGAGAATGCTTGGTTCAAGTGGGCTTCTGACCATGACAAACTGTACGGGAAAAAGAATGCAAGGTTTAAGAGCCCTCCGAATACTCCTGAAGTAAAAAGAAAGGTGTCAGCACTTCAGAAAGACCAAAATAAACAGGAAAATCTAATTGATGGCTTTAATTGGAAAGACATACTTTTATGGTGTATGAGCAAACTAGGTTTGAACGAAGAAATTCTGAAAATGGTAAAAGAGGTAGTGTTGCCCTTATTGGAAAAAATCTGGCCGAAGCTTCTTAATTCACTTTTGGGTAATAATCATGGACAGTGAAAACTTAAGTAGACTCAGGATTCTCCAATGGAATGTTAATGGGATCCGCTCCAAACTCCAGGATATTATTTTATTGTGCGAAAGAGAAAAAATTGATGTTGTTCTTTTGCAAGAGACTAAAGTAACCCCAAGGTGTCACGTAAGGATTCCGGGATTTAATCTTTTTAGAAATGATCGCACAGATAGGGGTGGGGGTGTTATGATAGGAGTTAAAAGTAATATATCGGCAACACGCATCAATATTCTAGATTCTGATGAGACGGCATGTGAAATAGTAGGTGCAGAGGTTAGGTGGCAAGAAAAGTGTTTTGGGTTGTTTTCTGTGTACATTCCAAATACTACTCAAATTAGAACAAATGACCTTAACCGCATTATGAGTACCGGAGGTAGAAATATACTGGTTGGTGGCGACTTTAACGCCCATGCAGAATTATGGGGTTCAAATACCACGAATTCTAGGGGAAGATCGGTACAGGGTTGGATTGAAGATAATGGATTGATAGTGCTTAATGATGGTAGACCGACAAGAATTGCATGCCCACCAAACACGAGTAGTGCAATTGATATTACCCTGGCCACTCCTAATTCTAGTATGTTTTGGAATTGGGCCCTTTTAGATGAATCTTTTGGCAGCGATCACATTCCCATAATCACTACCTTCAGAAATCCTAGGGTGAGAATCGGAAATGAAGAACACTTATATGAGACTCCCATTAGAGATGCACGGACAGACTGGAATAAATATAGACAAATTGTCACTAGATCCCTAAACAATTGCATGCATGAACAAAGTACTCATATTCAAAAGCTAGAGCAATTAGTAAAAGTTATGTGGGAAGCAGCAGTTTCAGCTCAAAGGGCAGTGAATAATTCTAATGGTTCTTCGACTAGGGATAAGGTATGGTTTGATGCGGAATGTTTGAATGTGTGGGAAGAGAGAAGACAGAAGTTTAGAAATTTTAGATCCTTGGGTACAAGAGAAGCTTTTTTAGCTTATAAAAAAGTAGATGCTAAGGCCAAAAACATGTTTCGGAGAAAACGTATTCAGAGTTGGAGAAAAAGATGTGAGGGATTCTCAAATTCCACATCTTTATGTGAACTTTGGAACATGGCAAGATCTTTCCGTGGAGAAAACAGAAGGCAAGGTGCTCCCATGGACAGTAACGTGTTAGAAGAATTTGCAGATAAGCTAGCTTCCTCCTACGTGAGTAAAGAGTTTCATCAAGAGGTTGAGAACATTAACCATTTAACAGGTTGGAACAATTTCTCTAAGCTTGAATTAATGACAGCTTTAAATAGTATCAAGAATAAAGCTGCTGGAGAGGATAGGATCACAGCGAGCCTTCTCAAGAATTTGCCGCCAGACGCATTGACAGTAATCTTGAATATTTTTAATGGGATTCTTGATACAACATTGATTCCAGAGTCATGGCTGGTATCGAAAATAATCGCGATAAAGAAACCAGACAAGGATGGGACGCATTGTGACCATTTTAGGCCAATATCTTTACTATCAACAGTACGTAAGCTCTTTGAAAAGATGATTTTGGGCAGACTGGAGTCGTGGGCAAAACAGTTTGACTTGGTTCCGAAATCCCAAATGGGATTTAGAAGCGGCGTAGGTACACAAAATTGTTTATCTAAACTGCACCTACAGATACAATTATCATGGGCAAAGAAAGAAATGCTAGGTTGCGTATTTTTAGACGTGAAGTCTGCATACGACAACGTGTTAATAGACATTCTATGCCGAGATCTTATTACCAGTGGTTTGCCATTAAAGGTAGCTGTTCTTCTTAGCCGACTCTTGTCAGAAAGAAATTTTAAATTTTATTGTAACAGAATGGTTCAGATGATTAGGACAGGGTATAGAGGGTTGCCTCAAGGGTCGGTGTTGTCCCCCCTATGCTACAACCTTTATGTCCGTGAATTAGAATCAGTTATTCCGGGTTCTTGTTTCATTCTGCAATACGCAGACGATATAGTTATAGGAATTATTCACGCAGATCCAGTAATCATTCAATCTACCCTATCTAGAGCTTGTAAAGATATTCAAACTTTCTTAGAAAGTAAAGGCCTAGCTCTATCAATCCCTAAATCTGCCTTTATGTTGTTTACTCGTAAACATAATCCACCGGACATTCAAATAGAGTGCGATCAAAGAGTAGTGCAAAGGGTATCGTCTTTCAAATACCTTGGGGTTGTTTTCGATGTGAAATGTCTCTGGGCATCTCATATAAGACATATTATGGCTTCCTGTAGCAAAAGAATTAATTTTTTGAGGGCTGTATGTGGACAGAAATGGGGAGCTCATCCTTCGGTGCTTAGAATACTGTACATAACCACAGTAAGATCAATACTGGAATATGGATGCATCGTATTCAGCACAGCAGCCAGGGGTCACTTATTAAAATTATACAGGATCCAATGGAGATGCCTCAGAGTGTGTCTTGGTCTCATGAAGTCTACCCATACATTAACAGTGGAAGTTTTGGCTGGAATATGTCCCTTGGAATTGCGATTCAACCTAATAATAGAAAGATTTCTAATCAGGGCAGCAGTACGGCAACCAGACCTCTGGACTGACATTGATCAATTGCAAAATATTAGAGTGCAACATTCTCTCACTATGCCTGTAACGGCGCTGAAGGAAATGGGATGGAGCTCTAGACTAGAACAGGAAAGACAGATAGAAGCAACGTCTTCAGAAATAATTAATATTGAGGTTTCATTTAGTGTTTGGGAACAGCTCAGGGGATTCCCTAAAGATCTCTGGAGCATTGCCGCGGATGGGTTCGTAAGGGATCTTCTATACCAGGAGCGACACTCGCAATCCCGTGTCATATACACTGATGGGTCAAAATGTAGTCAAGGAGTTGGATCAGGAATATGGGATTCTACGACTGATGTACAAAGGTCTTTGCCTCTCAATCCCAATTCATCAAATTATACAGCTGAGGTAGTAGCAATCAAGTTAGCCTTGGAAACAGTGATTGAGGAACCGTCGAATCACATGAAAATATGTATTTTGTCAGACTCTATGTCGGCCATGCTTAGTATAAAGAGTTATAATGGAACTCACGAGGAGTGGCATGTTCTTCGAGAAATTGCAAAACTCTTGGAAATACTGTTACATGGAGGAAAATCGGTGTTCCTGGCGTGGGTTCCTTCGCATGTAGGTATCTTGGGGAATGACAAGGCGGATGAAGCAGCTAGAAGAGGTGCATGCGCCTCAGACTCTTTGGGAGAAATTAGGAGAACGGACGACTGGTTTGCTGTGGTCAGATGGGAATGCTTAATGCAATGGAGATGGTCGTGGCAAATTGACGATATGGGAAGATATTGCTATTCTATTTTGCCAAACTGTAAGATGCAAACTTGGTATAAAGAAATGAAAGATATGAATCGAGAATGTATTACAACAATTAGCCGTATTCTATCAAATCATAATGGACTAAGGGCTCATTTGAGCAGAATCTCAATAGTTGATGATCCATTGTGTTCCGAATGTCACACATATGAGGACATAGATCATGTCCTATTTAGGTGCAGCCGTTACACAAATGGTCGGGAGGAGCTTATAAACTCTTGCAGCCCTATATGCCCTAATCTAAATGTTAGGGACATTCTAGGCCTGTGTTTAGAGTTCAAGCATACCGAACCCCTTAAAAAGATCGCGCGATTCATTAAAAACAATAATGTCAACGTGTAAACCGAAAGAGTACAGCAAATAATGTGCTAGGTGTTTGTCTAAATATCGGGAACTATGGTCAAAATAGGTCTCATGACCTAAGACCTGGGTAAGGGGGGTTAGGGAAGGGGGGATACAAAAAAAAAAAAAAAAAACCAACTAGCTACATATAAAATTTTCCTTTTACATGACTCAAAATTGCATTACTGGCATTAACAAGTTTATAGTGAAGGATAATCAAGCCAATTCGTCAACTTCTTGGTTTTGGTCTTAACTCTCTTTTTTCTTTCTTTTCTCTTGTTGAAATAATAAAATTATCTCGTAAAATGCCAAGTTACGACTTTTTAATGGACCTAACTCCACCATCTGGATCATCTTTCTCCTTCAACTTGCCACAATCAAAATTCTACCAATTTTCATCCCCGCCTCATCGGGCTTTTTCACTTTTCTCAACCCCCGCCGCCCTTTCGTTGTGGCATTTGAATCAGACAGATAAAAAAATGTTGCGGGGAGGAAAATATGACGGAGTCTTGACGAGTGTCTCAAGAGATTTTGCTATAAAGATTTCCGCAAACCCACAAAGTTCTTGTGTGAGAGGGAAATGGAAATGTCAGAAGGGGACATCTATCACGGAGAAAAAAAAGTGTAGCGTCTTTTTATTAAGTCCCCCTGATTTATTGCTTTTCTCGTAAAATTCTTTGTAGTCATCCACTTAAATTTACATAAAAAGGAAACTAACTGATAGAAAATATCTTTATAATTTAAAGATACAACAAATCGTTTATTTTTAACTTTAAAAGCTTTGTGGTAGGTCATAAAAATTTAAATGAAAGTGTCTTTCGATTTTTCAATTTTCAAAATAAAAATTTTCATGCAAAATTTATCAGCATGAAAAACAATTAAACAGACAAAAGTGATTCTCAAAGCAAAAGCTCAAATGGTGGATGAGCTTTGAGATTTGTTAACTTCAGTGTAATTTATGTGAAGTCCGAATCAAGTTATGTAATACAGTGAGTGTGTGTTAGTTATGTACATATATTGAAAACCAATATCGCACAAAGAAATAATTTTCCTCCCATATAATATTGCTCACGGCGAAAAATCAAACTTTTCCCTTCTTCCGTTTCCTCTTCTCTCTCACTCTCTGTATTTTATTTCTTTTCACATTCCACCATGATAAGGGAGGGTTGAGGGTGTTCAGAGAAGAGAATCAGTCTTGGCATTTTTCATCTCTCTCTGTCCATCTTTATATTGCCAAAAGCTCCCTGAGCCACATCCGCCTTTCTCGCACTCGAGGAAGAGATTTTTGCGCCACAAGAAAGCTCTGAGTATGTGAAAAAGATTTTTTTTTCATTTTGGCTTCAACAAAATGGAAACTTTGGGGTTTCCTCCTCCGGTGTTCACTAGTAGTATAGAGAATAGATGTGAGAAATATAGGAGTGAAGAACAAATACTCAAAATGTGAGAGTTGAAGTGGCGGCAAGGTGAACTTTTGTAACTTGGTTTAGACTTTCAGGCAGTGTATACCATATCTGGATGATCCTATGTATATAATTTCCAGTTTTTGGAGATAAAATTATACAAATATTTTGGATTAGCGCTTTAGTAAAAGCACTAATTAGTTGGTCGAAAACTTTAAGAGAAGGCTTTGCCTTATAATTATACAGATAGTGCCAAAGAATATTCAAGTTTCGTTGTATTTGGTTGTATTTTATAATTGCCAATAGGGTGGAATCACCAGTTCTCGCCAGTGCCTCACTTCTCGCCACTTACATTGAAATCGCTATTTTTCGCAATTTATGAAATAAATGAGTCGCAATTTTTTTGTATTGTTTCTGCTTCTACGCATAGAATCGAAAAATAATAATTATTCGTTTTGGATTCACGATTTTGATCACTTTTTAGAGCAATATTTTAAGCAAGTTCATCGAATCCAACATCTCTTACCAAATGTACTAAGTGTCGTCAAATTTTCATCAGGCCAAAAATACCTATTTGGGTAAATAATTTGTCTATTGAATATTTAATTGCACTTGTGGAATACATAAAATTTGTATTTAGTCAATTAATATTTCATTTTATATTATTTTTGTATAAAAATGAGGCATGGCGAGAAGTGGTAATATTCTGGAATTGATTTTACCACCTGTCGCCATATCTTTTCAATAGGCGACGCTAACTTCACTTCGTACATTCTCAGTTGTCAAATCTGCATTGTTTACTTTCTGCAAAAGCCCCATAATTTGATTTCTCAAAGAAAAGTGAAGAAAAATCATTTAAAGAGAGTAATAATAAAGTGATCACAAGGAAAGAGAAATGGTTAATGTATTCTTTTCATAGCATTGCCTAAAATAACCGAGTGTGGTTCTTTTCAAGTGGGTGGCGAGAAGTGGTTACAAATTTTACAAAACTGGCGAAAAGTGGTAAAAAGTGGCCACGAAATGGTTATTTTTGCATTATTAATAAAAATCAGTTTTTTAAGTAGTCCAGCGTTATGTTCTAGGATTATTGTTTTCACGTATCTAGAGCCAATACATCTAAGTAACTTTGTGTCAAATTTGACTTATCTTGTAACAAGGATTCAAAAGTTATGATTAAATGAATTTAATTTTTTCCTAAACATGGCGATAGCCGGTTATTCCACCCTACACCTGGAAAATATAAAAGGCGTTTTTAAGCTTTAAAGTGGTCTACAGACTAGAGGTTTATCCCATTTAGCCCTATTCCCAAAAGTTTCAAATTCCTAAATAGCAATAAATTTTTTCGGTTTTTGAAAATCTTATGGATCATTTACTCTCAATATTTAATCCTAAATCAAATTTTCTCCAAAAACCTTTACCAATAACTAAGTTAGAGAAGTTAAGCCATTTGTCTAAACCTTAGGTCTGAAGCCCGTATTAGCCAATAAGAAAACTTTCAACATTCTTTACGTAAGAAATACCAATCAAATATCGAGAATTTACAAAAGAAATTAAGAAAAGTCATTTAAAAGACTTAACGAGAATATGAAGTTGCAGAAAAATTGTACTTCTTTGTACCTCAAACTTTCTACAAAGAACTTAATTAAATGAAAGTGATCTTACTGATTTTTTAAAGAAAAAAATATTTTGCATTTTTTTTTTAAATGTTCTTGAAATCAATCGGAATTTTATATCATGCCCGTGAATTTATATATAACATACTTAACATTGTTTGCAATATGATCTTTTGATCTACATTATTTCTGTTTTTTTTACAAACACTTGTTTGTGAATGTTCGTATTACAAATAGCACAATTTTTTGTAATAGATATTTTGTCATTTGTTCGCATATTTTTGTTTGTCCGGCATAACTTTACGACCAAACAGCGAAATATTACAAAAAATGTAGGTATTTGCATTCCGAAGAGACAAAATCCCGAAAGCCAAAATCCTGAATGGGTCAAAATCTCGAAGAGCCAAAATTTCGAATGGGCCAAGAACTCGAAAAGCCAAAATCACGAAAGATAAAAATACGGAAAGGACCAAAATTCCGAAAGCCAAAATCTCGAATGGTCAAAATTCTGTAGGGACTAAATTAAATTTTAAGGAGGACGATCTGTGGAATAATTTACTATAATTATACTTCAAAAAAATGCAAAATTTTGTAATAAATGAGTAATTTGCCAAAATATAGAAAATTTCCAGTGGAAAGTCCAGGCAGTAGTAGTAGCTATGATACTTTCAAGAATTCAGGATTATGGACCTTGAGGAATTTTGCCGTTCGAGATTTTAGCTTTTTGGGATTTTGGCCTATTCGGGATTTTGACTTTTACCCGTTCGAGAATTTGGCGTTCGCACTTTAGGTCTTTTCGGATTTTGGCTTTTTGGGATTTTTAACCATTCATTCGGAATTTAGGCTTTTCGGGATTTTGACTCATTCGGGATTATGGCGTCCGGAATTTTGACTTTTCGGGATTTTGACACCTTCAGGATTTTGGCTATTCGAGACTCGGACTTTCGGGATTTTGATCGAGACACATTTGTCAAATAAATGCAAAATTAAGGACAAATTTAAGTGTTGTATTATTTGGTTGTAGGGGGTTGTTAAAAGTATATCGACTTAAAAAGAAATTAAACGCTAACGTTCTTTCAAAAATATTTAACTTATTTTTTTAATCTTACATTTTTTTTGTTTCCCCCGCCCCTTACGTAACCCCCCCTTACTAGGTTTTAGGCCTTTAGGCCTATTTTGACCAGTATCCTATGAAAAAAAACTGAAAAGATCTATAGAAATAGATACCAAAATCATCAATCTATAAAATTATTACCTGATAAATACTGAGGAAAAACAATATATAGGGGAAAGTTGGCATGGTTCGTACAGAGTGAACCTTCAAATAACGCAAATTTTCTCTTTATTTGCAAAGATCTAGTTCGTCATTTCTTAGCCATAAGATAGATAATTATTAAGCTCATGAAACGAGATGAAAAATGGTAAGTCAGCTCTTTGCAAACAAAGAGAAAATTCGCATCGTTTGAAGGTTCACTCTGTGCGAACCATGCCTACATTCCCCTAACAAAGACGGGAACCTTACACATTAATAGCTGTACTGTTTTAATCTTACATCAAAAATTGAACTCCTTCTATCCAATACATTTTTCAATTTCACGAATTTGTTTTTCTCAATATGTAGTACCTATATAATATTGCTTTAAAATTTTACAATATTTACCCATTTTTGAGTATTTACACGAAAACACTAGAAAATTATTGGAATTATGTTCTCTGATACACAACTACAAAGGTTCTCAAATTGATGAAAATAAAAAATCCTATGAAGTTTAATTTTAATTCAGTTTTACAATATCAACTACGAAAATCAAACTTTATTAATATGAAGTATTTAACTCATACCTTTCAAAGAGATAGGAATAAAACGTATGCAATATAAAGAATATCAGCTAATTGAAACTGTTTCTTCGTCAAATTGCCCTACGCTTTTGTACATAAAATGTATCACGTACATACTAAAAGGATGAAATAAAAATAAAAACAAGAACAAATTGCAAAAAAATTGTCTTCGAATCTGATAAAATATCAATCTTCGGTTTGTCTAAAGTTTTAAAATTTCTTTTACGCTTATTAATTCATTATAAATTATTCTCAAAGATGCAGACTTTTTTTTAAGTTAATTGGTTTTCATGTTTTGAGCCGGTATTTTTCCAATTTTCGGAGTTTTTTTTCGTACTATGCCACACACAGACAGACACTTTCCTCTGAGGCTTAAGTCAAGCCGGAGAAAAGATGTATGATAGTTAGAAGAGGTGAGAGGGTGCAATTTGATGAGACTTGGACATTCTCATGCGGCAATGGGGACGCCTGGTGGTGGGGAGAAAGCTCTCTGCACGACGGGCGTGCTTCAAAAATTCCATCATTTTTCCATGCAAGACCATATGGGCGGGTGAGGGAAGATCATGAGCTTTCTGGGAAAATTATTACCTCGTATCACTAAGCTATGAATTTCGTTTTTGCTCAATATTTATATATATCATATTTTATATATCTACTTTTTTTATTCTCAGAAATAATTCTATTTCATTTTCACTTTTTACTGTACAATACAAAATTCCAATATTGATAAAAGTTAATGAAAATTCGAAAGTGAAAGCGATAGTACAAATTTCTGCCTTACATTCACTTCCTCCCATTTTTCATTTCCTCGACCGCCCATTTCTGGTCTATACTTCCTGAAAGTGTGGGGGGTGAAAGTGAAATTCTGACCACAATGGAGGTAAAATGCCAATTTCAATGGGATTCTGGGTACAAGACATTATTTGCCACACACACCTTCGTTCACTTTCCTTTCTCCTTTTTTTGCCAGCCACCCTTGTGTGTTACTGTGTGAGAAAATTTCACTGGATCTCCTCTTAAGGATTCACATTTTTATAGATTTCAGTGAAATATTTCACTGAAAATTCAATATATAAAAATTTTTAATTGTCAACGTCAAAGATTTTGTCTATGTTTGACTTTTCTTAACTAATTAATATAAGATTTTTTAGTATGGGCTTTTAAAAATTGAATAAGTGTAAAACACATTAATTGTAAAAACAAATATTATTTGAGTGGATACTGTGAGAATATTGAGACATATTGCACATTTAATAAAAAAAATCATCGGAGATCATTGCAAAAATACCGTGGCTCAAAAGGTGCTTTTGATTAAATCAATAGGATAACAATGGTCTTTTTTTTAAGTATTACTTCAGATCTCAAGTAAATTTTAGCGTGCATACTTGAATGTTTTCTCGATTCGATTTTATGGTCAATTAGCACTTAATCGTATACTTCGGGTGAAAAAAATCATAACAATTTTGTTCAGTAGAACATCTGAAAAATCTCCAGGTTCTTGGTTTTAAATTTATTCAATTTGCATATGGTCGAAAGAATACATATTCAGCAAGGAACATCTATTGGTAATTTCGTTAAAATATTAAATTTATCTAAAAAGTAATCTTATAAAATGTAAAAAATAATTTTATCAATAATCTACAACTTCCTATAAGAATAGGTCTTCAAATTTCATATCCCATATTGTATAAAAGCGGATTTGAAATAGGTCATGATACGATGTTTTAAATTAACTTCGACCCTATCATGTTTATTTTGGGAAAACATTTTCCTCTTCGAACATTTTATATTCACAACATGCTGTCAAATACAGTTTGAATAGAACACTCTGCCAAGACAGAAACCAAGTTCAATTCTGAATGTTAAAATGACATAAATTCAATTTAAAATAGGGTAAATTAAGCTAATTCAAAACCTGTTCCAAATGGAAACTTTTCCCTACTCTAAATGGAAACATAATTTTTTCCATGATAAATACAGTATTAAATTTTTATTTATTATATTCTATACCTCAAAAAAATCCTAAAAAAAATAGTATTATCGACGAAAATTTGACGTTTCCATCTACAGCAGTGTGGGATATTTCCTTCAAAAGAACAATTTTTGATGAAAATTGCTCCCAATGTGTTGAAAGCTGTGTCGAAAGCTCTGTAACTTTTAGTGTTTTAATTTTTAATTAAATATTCTCCCCAACGCTTTTCGGAAGGACAATTTGTCTTGAAATAGCAGAATAAGAATTTTATAAACTGTTATGAATGAATTTTACGCCCACTCAATGGATCAAGTGATAAAGTATTTCCTCTATAATACAAGTGTTCCGGGTTTGAATCTCTTTTAGATCGACAGATTTTTTTCTGACTTCAAAGATAAAGCTTTCTGGTAAGCTTCACTGCTCTTGATTCCACTGGAATCATTCCACGGAACATGGGATTTACAACTGCATCACTGAATAAAAATTAATAATGCACGCCTAGAAATTTCGCTTTCAGAAAAGCCTAGGAGCCTTGACAGACTTGAGGATTAGCCGAGAGACAACTTAGCGTGATTATATCGGAAATAATGGTTAAATCGCATTTCTATCATTTTCCACTAAGCCGTCTCTTGGCTTAAGTCGTAAGTGTGTCTAGGGCATAAGGGATGTTATCCTGCATTATTATTTAATATTATTATATAATTTCTCGGAAACTTTCAATGCTTTGTGTAATTTTCCAATTTTGCATCTTTTTATCAATCCCACAATTCACATCTTTCAAATCCAGAACGATGTATGTGCGAGTGTGATAAAAGAAATGGTCGAGAGTTGGAAATGAGTGAGAGGGAAAAATTAGGACGAAGGGAAAATAAATAAAAATTTACTAATACTTGAAGAAAATTTCATGTGTTTGAGAAGTCTTCTTGTGTGTGTTGAACTTTTTTTTCCTCTTCTTCCTCTTTTTGCTTTTTCTCTGGGTAAGTTGGGGTGTCCGTTGGGGGTGGTGGATGGGCTGAAGTGGGTGAAAGTGGACAGGGTCCAAGAAAAAGCTCTCAGTCTCAAGAAGAGGATGGACGAGAGCATGTTCTTGTGTATGTATGTGGATTTTAGTCATTTCACCCATCGAAATGTCCCCCTTTTTGTCAAGGGGATGGGACGCTGAATTGCGAGAAATTTGCGGAATGGGAGAATGGGGCGGGTGAAAGTTCAATTGAACCCAGAGATATGAGTGAGCATGTGCCTGCTGGTAAATTTTATCTGTGGTGAATTTTTTTTTCTGTCCAGTATTTCGAGTGACTGAATTTTCTCATCTTTTTTGCCTGGACCTTCTTTTGCCATCGTCCACAGCTCAAAGTCTCGTCCTTCCCTTCTGTCCAAACGGACAAAAATTGTGGTGGAAAAAGCAACTTTTTTTTTCTCTCCACCACAGGCCAGAAATACTGGATGACCAGGGCAGGAGGGCGAGATGGGGGATATAAAACTTGGAGTATGAAATATATCGAAGAAAAGAGAGAAGAAAATTGTGCACAAATCTTCAGTTGGTGTTTCTGGAAACAATGTCAAGACCACGCATGTGTTACCACCCTCATCATCCTTCCGGATGAAAATACTCTCACATGGGGGTGACCAAGAGGGGTGGCAACGTGTGTGGGTGGCCGGATACCAGCGTGGCTGGGGGAAAAGGAAAAATTTAATTACACTCAATGTTCCAGTGACCAGGACTTTTCACAAGGAAATTACATTAGAATCTTCTTTCGGATATTGCGAATACAACTCAATGGGGGGATGGGGAGAAGACGCACAAAGAAAACAAAAATATAATTAAGAGAAAGTCACAGTGAATTTTTCCCAGTCTTGAAGAAAATGTTACTTTCGCGATTAGCTTTCTTTCCAAACTATACATACATATATCATTTCGTTATTTTGAGCTTTAATGAAAATTGTGACAAAATATTTAATGAAATTTCAGACTGTTTTTGTTGATTTTCTAAATTTAAAAAATCCTCATTAGGATTTGCCTACCATATTCTGGATATTATTAAAATTTTAAGCTTTCTTGTTAATACAGAAGAAAGCTCGTATCAAAACTTTATATCCCTTAGGGAATAAACCCTAAAAGTTGAGAAAACTTGAAAACTTTCTTCAATGCATCATAGTTCAAATTGTATTCGAAATGGTTTATGAGGATCGAATAAAAGAAAAGAGTTACATAAAAAGAATTTTTGGCTTTATCTACTTGGGATACATAAAAAATTATGTTTTTTGAGATTTTATTGCTTAAAGGGTAAAGCAATATATAACACTATGCGTCTATTTTAGACTACCTTGGTATCATGGCATTAATCCAGGAGAGGGATACTTTACGGTGATAGTTTAGCAGATCTTTTATCCGTTTTTCCACATTTTATGAATCAAGAATTCAGACGGTGAGAGATACGAATTTTGGTTCTTCTGTAACAAATCGAAATCCCGTCAAAATAGCGTTTATTTCCCTGCTGACTCAGTGGATTATTTTTTCCGGATATGTTTTTTTGAGTGGTCCTGTCCAGACAAACATATTTTCTTAGCTTATCAATTGATTTGAACAAGGGTGGATTAAAGTTGTCTCTACTTCTTTGAGAATGGGACGGACTAAGATCTATTATGATAGACTTTCGACAAATTGATTAAACTTGTTTTCAAAGACATGTGATTTTAAAACGAATAATAACAATAAATAGGGGAAGTGAAGTATGAAACTTCGTATTTTATTACATTTCGTATTTCGGAAACTTCATATTCTACGACATTTCGTATTTTGTCTTTTCGTATTTTACATTTCGTCTACCATACATTTCACATAAGCATATCAACGAATAAAATAATAAAGTAAAGTACCCTCAAGTCGATTGGTTCCTCAATTCGACCGGTAGAGTTATTTATTCAATTTATTTATATTTGCACTAATATTTGGCGTATGATCTAACATTAATAGGTGAATTATTCCATAAATAAATGTGAATCAGTGCCAATTTTATTTAAATTCATCATCAAACATTCAAATATTGAGTCGAGGAACCGGTCGACTCGAGGGCACTTTACCTTAAAATTGCAGTTTTACAAAGTCAAGGGTACTATGCGCATCGGGTCTAAGTTTAAAGATGATAAAAGTTAATTATTCCGTTTAATAAGTTAATTCTATTTATTCAAAATTTCTTCAAAGATTCGGTTTGAGATAGAGATTTTTGGGACCTCCGGGGGGCCGACCCCCTCCATAAGGCCGGCTTCAGGTTCAGACCCGTGACTAATGCCAGTTCCTCGCTAAGATGGATTTGTTGGTTACTGAGGGTGTATCAGAAATCTTTTCAGATCTAAATTGAGACTTTTAGTGCTTAGATTCTGACAACATTGGAATCTGGCAGACTTCTTGGTATATCAGTTTTTCGTTCAAATAATCATAAAACACTACGTGAATATGCGTATAATTCTTTTTTCATCTCTATAATGACTGATTTTATGTTTCATTGTGTCACTGCAAGGGTGTGTCATCATCGATAAGCCAATAACAAAGCATTAAATCTTCATTTAAACGTGGACCTAGCTAAGTCTCCTAATTTTTGGGCTTATCCACAAACCGACGTTTTCAGACTATGACTTAAGCGCTAAGTCTCAGCCATAAGTCTCTAGTATGAAGCTTGTATAAGTCGATCTTGGGACCATTGATATGCTCCTCATTTCCCTCCACTCCTCCCCTCCCACTCCACAACCATGGTTTCTAAGGATTTCTCGAATATCCGTCGTGTGATTTTTTTCATTTTTGGATATGACTTTAGCGGTTACCCAGGCGGACAATTCGTCCTTATACGAAAATACCGTTGAATCATTCTTAATACTGGTTTTTCAAGGTCAAAGGTTAAAAAAAAACTTCAGAGAGTGTATTTCTTAACCCAATGGTGTCATGCTTCGGATCGTTGGAAAGGCCTTAGAATTCCTGACTATCCTGAACCGATAATGAACCGGCTCATAACCGATAACTAATTTTTATTCGAAAATAAATTATATTATTCCTAAAGTAATTTGGGCGTCCTTTTAAGTGATTCAATCTGTTCAATAAATCTTTTGATAAATGGTAAACAGTAGATGATTCAAAATACTTTTGAGGTACAGTAGACTCTCGTTAATTAGGCTCTTTTAAGATCGGGCCACTTTTTAATTCGAAAAAAGTTTGTTGACAATTTTCAAGTTTGATTATGATTATCAAATGAAGCAAATATGCTCAAATTTGCCATGGTTTGTTTTAGTTTTGATGTCATTTTGCACTATTAAAGGATTTTCATGAAATTTAAAGTATGTAAACTCAATATGTGTATGCAGATGAATAAACAATTGTTGCATTTCAAATAATTTGACGCCCGAATTTCTCTCTAATTCGGGTGACATTTCGGTCCCAAACGCCCGAATTTGAGAGAGTCTACTGTATTGCATCTAAGTGAATAGTTCGTGCACTTTGCCACCCTTTTCAAAAGACCCATCTTTTATATACAAAAATTATCAATATAAAGCAAATAATATGGAATAAATTGAGGGACACAACTTGTTAGTATGCTTGAAATATCTCTGTAATTTTTCATAAAATGAGTCATTTAAATGAATTCGTCCTCTTTATCGCAATATAATGAAATTTCAAAATTTTTATTTTTATTTTTATTAACAGTAAATGCAACTTGACCTCAAAGTAACTAAGTTCTGGTTTTGTTTATTATATGAGAATTTTGTAAAAATCCTTGTTACTTTGAATCATTTTTATCGCAAGTTATGAACTGTTTAATTTCTGTTTAATTAATGAATATTAATTTTAAAAATTATTTTATTTGACTTTCGTCTTTGAGACAAGTGATACCAAATTTGAATTTCGAGTGAAGCGAAACAAATTGTAGGGTAACTTCAGTTTCCCTCTTTTACCAAAAAAAAAGCATTCCAATAAATTGGAAATCATCAATCGGGATCACAAAATTTAGGGGTTCTTTTTGTGACTCACTTCATCTCTTTTATTCATCCAAAAATTCGAATTTTTCTCAGTGGTGGGGGAATGAGTTTTGTGGTGAAATTCTCAAAATTTGGTAGGATTTTTTCCAAAAAACTATCCCATCGTCAGTTTGGCTTTGATCTTCCAAGCGGTTGCTTACATTGCTCATGTTTTTTTGACAGACACATCGCGCGTATATTTTTTTGATAAGATTAGACTCTTTATTTTTTTTGAGAGGTGCATGGAATAAAGGGGAGAATTGAAAGGAACAAACGAGATATAAAAAATAACATTTTATCGATAAGTGAAATTTTTTGCGTGGGTGAGTTTGATAAATTGACGATATGTTGAATGTAAAATTTGTAACTTTTTTTTTGTGTGTGACTCAGAAATCAATAAAGGGGTTTCGATTGAGATAATGTTACGGAATATTTACGTATTATTGCTATGTATATTTTTGTGGATTGTGAAATAAAATTAACAGCATATTTTTTTCATGTTTGTGTTGCAGATCGTGATGGCAGCTTCTGTTTACGCCACTCCACCACCTGATTTAAGTGGCGAAGACACAGCCCTCAGCGATATTTCAAATTCTTCACAAGCCAACAGTACAAATTCAACGTCACAGAAATTAGCCACCAAAAGAACTTTGTCAACATCATCCTCATTTGTGAATAATTCACCAAATTCATGCAACTCATCATCAACCACAGGTTAATATCTCTTTTTTTAATTAAATTTCACGAAAACGCGCACTTTGTTTCAAGTTGTACTGAAGTTTGAGCATTATGATGGGTGGATAAAGATATTTGGAGAATTTACATTAATTTCATTAGGCTTTTATTACATTGAAAAATGTTTGGAGGGTGTGGTATCAGTGGGATAATGATGGATTTTTGATGAGTTTTTACATGAAATTTAAATAAATTTAAAAAGTGCCATTAGGGTGAGTGTGCCAAATTTCGGCATACAGTCGAGTTCCTCAAATTTGAACTCCTCAAATTTGAACGACGGTTGTATTCAAAATGTAAAATATGAGGTTATGTAAAAGAAATTTTGCATGGAGTCTGAATTAGAACTATTTTTCTCTGATGTTTCCTCAATATTGTCGTATTTATATTAATTTCTTCAACAAATTCCAACTATTTAACCCATTCCTTACCATGGTATTATACATCATAAGCAAATTGAGTGATTTTAGATGATTTATTCCAGGGCAATTGATATTCGAGTTTCTGTCAGGAATGGAATTTTAGTTACTTTAGTTCTTCAATTACTTGGAAAAAATAGTCCGACAGAGATGGAAATACATTATGTTGTTCTTTTCTCGCTCCGCGTGAAGTCATGCAAAAATTTTGCTCAAAATGGCGGACGGAAAATACGACATCCCGTCGAATTTGTTAAAATTGACCTTCATCCTCTTTCCTGATTTTAATTCTGGTTACCAATGTGTTTTCTTGGATAGTTACTCTATCTAAATCAATAGAGTTTGTATTGAATTATTGAACAGAATTTAAATTCAGTGACCGTTAAGACGCGTGTTTGAGGGCGGCTCCCCGCGCCCCCATTATGGATAAAAATTATTTCTTTTCAGAAAAATCATCTATTAATCTGTAGGAAACTAATCCCAAAATATGAGCATTCTATCTCAAGTATTTCTGGTACATTGACTGAATGGGTTAACAACTAATTCAATTGATAAAATTCTCTAAAGTTATTTTTCTTAATTTAGGAAAAGTGAATTTTACATGAATTCCGTTACGTTTTTGAAAATATTGTTCAAATTTGAGGAGTGAGAAATGTGATCCATACCTCCCAAATGTTCAAATTTAAGGAACTCTACTGTAGTTGCATATAAACACCGAAGTCCTAAGTTTGAAATGCAATATTTTTAATTCATATTGATATTTTTTGTTACTTCCTTTTCGGGAGGGTTGTGTGGAGCCTTGAAAACCAGTTTATCATCTTTGTTTTCTTTAAGTCACTTCCTAAAATATAGAAAAATTAATAAAAATGTGGACATTGCTTTGGGTTGTATTCCGGCCACTTTGAGTGAAATTCCGGCCACCTTTTTTCTGGTCACCTTTTGTAACGCAACGGATAGAAAATTTCAAAATGTCAAACGGAACGAGTTTAATATTTAGTTTAATACGTTTATATAACCCACAAGCCCTGAGACGCCTGAGACCTTCCGTGTAATTTGTCCTGAAGACCTGAAGAGTAGCATCTCAAATTTACGCGCAGATTCCCGTAGCAATTTGCCCTTCCTGAACTCTTCCAAGGCCTTTTCCACATCATCTTTTTCATAGAAGCGATGTTTTTTCTCTGGACATTATAGAACTCAGAAATTGTAAAAAACATAAAATAAATAAGTAATTTAGAAAAGCAAAAGATGTTGCCGGAATAGGCAACATTATCTCACCGGAGAGACGCTCACGAAGTATATATTTTTTACGCGAAATACAGGATCCAGCTGGGAAATTTTACCCGAAATTTCAAGATTGATTTACTATTAACATAAACAGAAACAATCTTTAATGAAAACTAATCAATTTTCATGAAAAACACCGAAGGAAAACCTTTTGCACTTCACCACAAATCACAAGACTGCTAGAAACACAATCGATCTGTCACATTTTTTGTAAGACTCTTTCCACACTGAGTTTTTACAACGCAATTTATATTAAAATTATACCTAAAATTTAACGGTCTTTGTGTTAATACATCCAAAAATGAATAAATATTTAAAAGCAAAATGAATTCATTGACTATTCGAAGATTACATATATAATTTTAATAAATTTATTTCCATGGCCGAAATTACAGTCAAAGTGGCCGAAATTTGGCACACTTCCCCTACTCAAAATATAAAAACTTTTTTTTAGAAAATTGCAAAGAAACAAAACAAATTTTTTTGATTGGCAGATGGGCATCTGCATCTTAATTGACTTCACGAGATATTATACGTCTTTTTTCTAGGATCAACGACAGCTGCGGCGGTTAACAATGGCGGAGGCGGTGGCGCGGGAGAATCTTCGGCGGCGGATTTATCGAAAAAGCGGCGCAAACAGTCCACACCGATTAGGATCTCAGCCCTCAGTAGCGATACAGGGGGTGCAAATAATGGAGTTGGAGAGGAAATGATGTTAGAGTCTCTCACGGAAAAATCCGTGGATGTTGTACAAAAGGCAGCTTTGCTCTTTGGGCACCTGCAGCAGCTTCAAGAATCACAGAGTCCACAGGATCAATCGACAAATGAGATAAATTTTGCCTCATTTGTTGTGACAGAAATGAAATCCCAAAGCACAGATGCATCTGAAGACGATGAAGAGGCGGCAAATCGATCGCCAGGAATGATGAATTGCACAGAGTGTGATGCAAAATTCCAATCAGAATTAAAATTGAAAATTCACTTGATGCACGAGCACAAGATTGTATCCTTCAAGGAGACCACAGGACATCACAGGGGATCCCCCGAAGCGGGGGAGAAAGTCAGTGAAACACCCATAATCAGGGTTAAAAAGGAGCCATCAGAGTGGGATAGTGATGATCGTCGTACAGAAGCTACAAATTCCTCCAAACAGGATGATTGGTTGGCATCCTTAGCCAATGCTGGACTCCCATTTCCCTTTCCACCGGAAGCCGCGGCGGCACTCACTGCCGGAGGATATTTGCCACTGCTGGGAGTACCACCAGTAGCCCCTTTCACTACAAATGCAGACGGCCTACCTCTGCCGCGTCCAACTGCACCTCAGTTGCGTATTTTCAATCCTGAAGCATACTGTGACTTGTGCAATAAGGAGTTCTGCAACAAGTACTTCCTGAAAACGCACAAAGCCAATAAGCACGGTATCTACGAAACACCCGTACCGACTGTGAATGACGTGGCTCAGGCAGGAGAACGTCAGGCTCAGCAGATGCACCAGAGCATGGCTCAGGTGTTTCAGCAGCAGCAACAACAGCAGCAACAGAGTCCACAGAGTCTCATGCCGCCGGAGCCTACAGTTTTCTGTGACATTTGCTACAAGAAATTCACCAATATCTTCGCCATGAGACGCCACAGAGCTAAAGTCCACGAGGTGGATGATGGGAAGATGGAACAAGATACTTTTGACAGCGACACCCAGACATTTCGTCTGCCAGATGATTTTCGTCAAGATTTTACAGTCGAACAGGAAGACACCAATTTTACACCTCAGCCGAGAAAACTTTCACCAGCATCGAGTCAACAAGCTCGTGAGGCCAATTTCAGCGTGGAGAAACTCAAGCGATTGGGCGTGATTAATCCCGAGGCATTTTGTGAGCTTTGCTGCAAGGAGTACTGCAACAAATACTTCTTAAGGACACACAAATTGAAACGTCATGGGATACTAATGCCACCAGATGAAACTAAAGAAAATTTTGGTGATCGCAATCCCTGGCACTATGTTCAAACTAGTCCACTAAATCTCATCATGGGAACGGATTTTGGGCAAGTTCAGCAACTTCAGCAAAAGATGCTCAGTGAAATTGCCGAGAGGCCCCTCAAGTCCCCAGCTGACAAAGTACCAGCAGCGTCAGATGGAAAATTTTCCGGTGATTTGATAAAATCCGAGAATGAAGAAAAGGTATCTGAATCAAAATCACCTAGACGGACACCAACTTCACCTCAGAATACTTCTCAAGGAGACACTGATGCCATAAGCGTGGATCTTCAGAAATTGCAGTCTATGATCCTCCAACTGAATGACCTAAATGCCCAAAGAGCTACTCAGTGTACGGTTTGTGGCAAGGAACAAGAGAATCAGTATATGCTGCATGCCCATATGATTGCAGAACATGGAAATATCGCATCAGCGGCAGTAGAGAATATCAAAACAAGTCGGAGCTCAACTCCAGCCCCATTGACCCAGCCCTCCATTACTAGTCAAGGTTCTGCGGAGGTGTGCAAACAGTGTGATAAGGAATTCCCATCATCAGGAGCTCTCAAACAGCATATTGTTGAGGCACATACCTCCTCTGCTAGTCCACCTCTGCCCAATCGTGAAGGTTTTGTCACTCCAGAACGGCCCAGTAGTTCGGTACTGCAAATGCCAGCTGCACCACATCAAGCAGATCGCCGGCCACCGTACACCATTACCCCAACTTCGAGTTATTGCGAAATTTGCAATAAAGAATTATGCAACAAGTATTTCATGAAGACCCATATGCAGAGAATGCATGGTATTGAAATTGAGAACGGTGCCCAGATTGGTGGTGTCATCTGCAACATTTGCAACAAGGAGTTGTGCAGCAAGTATTTTCTACGTGTCCATAAACACAACACACATGGCATTGTTGAGGAAGGCTCACCACTACCTCAGTCACGACAAAATGGAGATCATGTCAAAATGGATATCACGGCTACGGATGAATCACCTGGCTTTAGTGGCGTTGATGGTGGTGGCAACATGAAACCCAGTGACCTGGCAGATCTTAGCAATCGCTACTTCTCTCACTTCACTGAAGTGTGTCCTCTGTGCAGTCGTCGATTCCGTAGTTCCAAATGGCTGCGGGCGCATTTGATGAGTGATCATGGCAAGGCCGGAACGGACAAACTACGTGACATTGAACAGCGATTGAATTTGGCCAAGGCACAAAGTCCTACGCTCAAAATCCCCAATGGGGCCTTTGGTCTTGCTGCTGAAGCCAGTGCCCTGAAATCTTCGCTATCGGGGCTATTTATGACACCACCAGGACCACCCAATGTGGCTACAAGTATGGCTGATGAGGCTACCATGAACAGTGGTGGTAGTGGACGAATGAAGGAGTATCAGTGCTCTTTTTGTTCCTTCTCTACACCCTACTATGCTTTTCTCTTTATCCACGAGCGCTCGCATACCCTCATCAATCCTGCCGCCGTTGCTTCCCTCACGGCCGCGGCGCCACATCGCAACCCGCCAAGTAGCCATCAATCTGAGGCAGCTGTATCACTTGCAAAGGAGCCACCAAGTATGTCACGTCATTTTCAACCACCTCCACCGCCCCCCGCCGCCACTTCAAGCGACGCCGCTTCGGCTCCGCCCACCATGACAAAATCCGAGTCCAACAGCATGCTCACTGACATGGCGAACCTAACGCAGCGTCCGGCGATCTATGCTCTACCCCAGGACTCAGAACCCATGATTATGCAGTCATTCCTTCTCGAGGAAGCCGCCGCAGTTGCTAGTGAATCCACCAAGGACACAAACAGGTTTGTGCCGGCTGTTGTCTTTTTGCCTGTTCGCGAACGCATCACAACCTCCATCACTGTGTCATTTTCATTGACGCCCGCCTAAGAGGTTTTTACACCTTAACCTACCTTATTCTCCAGATTTTTTTTTTAATAAACCTTTTTAGTCTCCAGAATTTTTGTCCCATTCCCTCCAAAACACGACTTTCTAAACCTCGCGAATAGAATATACGGGATATTCCAATTGAAATACTGAGCATTAAATTAAATTTCCGTTGCAACACAAGTAACGAATTTTGCAAAGGAGATCCCCTTAAAAAGAAACTGGAGGGTGATAATAAACAAGACGTAAATGATAAAGATAAAAACAAAACACATGAACGGAAAAGACTGAGGGTAAGAAGTTTTTTTTTGTTACCAAAAGAATGAAAAAGAAAACCTTGCATGCATAAGATCACAAAAGAGGCAAAAAGCTTACAAATATAGCCTCTAAACTTGGTCACTACATTCAGAGGCTATGCTAAAAAGATTAACCAAATAAAAAAAAAAGCTAGTGAGGAGGCGAATCGATCAAAAGAATTGAGCACAGACCTAACAGCTGAAACATATATCGAGAACATCTTGTTAAATAATAAATTGTAGTTTTATTAATGATTTTTTTAAAGAAAAAAAAAGATGAGTATGAGGAAATTAAATAGAGTCAAATAATAAATTCTAGTTATTAAAAAAAAGAAGAATAAAAATTTAATTCTTGGTGATGTTCTAACAAAGTTCCTATAAATAATCTAAAGAAGGTAAAAAAAATGAGGTAAGAGTAAATAGTGGAGAGATGATGAGGAAAACAAGTTAAAAAAGTCTTTTTCCAAGTAGAGATTACTATATTCTCGATATAGTAGAAGTGACGCGAAATCAAATCACTTGTCTTTAAGTAGAAGATGGTAAAATAGAAAAGTTTTCTAGGTCAGAGACGTAGCACCGAAGGTATTTTATGTATTTAGAATTTATCAAGTTTTCAGCTTTGCTCAAAAATAATTTGTCTAAACAAAAAACAGGAAGAACCACTTATTCAGTTAATTCCAAATGAGAAGATTTTTTTTTCAAAAATTACAAAATAATTGCAAAAACTCTCTTGCTATAAGGGATTTTTTCCACAGTTTCTTTTAATTTTTTTTTAAAGACTTTTTGGAGGGTGAGTGGCAATAAAATAAAATAACAAGAGCAAGATTTTTCATATACCTCTCATAATACCAGCTCCATCGTGTACAAAGAAATAAGTAAATAAAGAATAGTAATAAAATCTCAGGGCTTTATAGTACAACCAAACTGTATGAAAACATAAAGAAGAAATATTAAAAAATAACTCCACCATATAAGTATATAAATATTGTAAATTTATGTATATAGCTGAGAACAGGTATTCATTTGAAGAGTCTAAAAGGAAGAAAAGTCTCCAAAAATCTAGTCACTCACTAGTCAAAGAAGTAATATATTATTCTTTAGAGAGATTTTTCTTAATTTTCATTTTATAGAGACTTTGAAAAATACTAAAAGTATTTGATAGTAATCTACCTAAAACTGCAAAGTCTCCATTGTTTAATTTAAAGGACAAAAGGTCAAATTTTAAAGTGTAAAATTTCATATTCGTTTCTCTGTTTTGTAAAAAAAAAAAACTGATTTTTTTTCAAAAAACGAAAAAAAGAAAGAAATCAGAGGAAATAGCTGAAAAAACATTAACATTATGTAAGAAAATGAAAACTAATCAAAAGGTAATGGAAGCCCAATCGGTAATTGCTATAAATGTTAAAAAAAATATTTGCTGTGTGCCTTTTAGCAATTGCTGATGACGACAAATTAACTTTTTATTATTAAAAAAAAACAACAAACAAGAAAACAAAAATTATAAAACTATATTTAAATTCATTATTAAATGATTATGATTAAAAAAAAGGGTTTAATAAATTTTAATTATTTGGTAAAAAAATTGGAACAAAAAAAAAGAAGTGAAACTAACAAGACATTGACTAAATATTTCATATATTTATAATAATAACGGGTGATATATGAAGTGTTTCGAGGTAAATGATATAACAAAAGGAGGTTAAAAAAAAGAAAAATTGTGGTAAAATAACTTTGATATGTTTCATTGGCGGTCAAATTACAATACACCATGGCGTTTATTACAACAACAAAAATACGAAACTATCATCAAAGTTCTCCCGGATTTGTGAACATGAAATAAATTTTAAGAGGCGAAAATACTACAACAAAAAATTAAATTATTTCATTGGCAGTCAGGCGGATTGTCTTGAGAATTACATTTGATACTTGAAAAAGTCCAATTTAACAAAAATTCTCAGAATTGAGATTGTTGAGAAAAGACCGGAAATTTTCTATGAATAAAAATCCTAATTTCTCCACTCATTCTCCCAATCAATGAAATTACATTATTTTTTTTCTTCAACATACCACGATGCTGGTGACAATTACAATAAAATTTGAATTTTTCTAAGCGTTTGCAGCATAAAAGATCCATAGTGAAATACAAAAACTCATCAAATCACCATTATGCATATTTTTTTCCAGATCTTTCTCCTTTCCCTCATTTCAAAAACTTTCCAGAGGGATAAAATCTATTGAAATTATTTTTCTCTTTTTCGAAAAATTGCCCTAATTGTAATAACAGAGTATGTAAAAATTTTGTTCGACCGATGGTTTTTAATATCGGGATACAAGGGGGGAGAATATAGAAACAAAATCCCTCCCTTATGTTGTATATCGAGAAATTCGTTTGAAGGGTCAGTTTTAATGGGATTCAATGCGTGTCCTTCTCAAATGTATGAAATTTTTCTGAATATCTAATGACTTTATTCATTTCATATCGAATTCATCTCTCCCTCTTTTTTTTCTCGGTTTATATCAATTTTTTGTTATGTGCTTTCCATCTATCCAAATTGACAAGAATATTTATTGATTTTCTATACACCAGACTTCACAATCCTCTTCCCCAACCCCATAGATTTACTCACAGTTGATTTGATAAGGAATTTGGAGATGCAATAAATTTATTTATGATTTTTGTTACTATCGTAAAAGACTCCCCCGCAGTGAAAACGATTTGTCCTTTAAAGTAGGTCATACTGGCGCCATAACCTCACAAATAAATCGCACCTTTACAATCGAAGAGGCTTCTTTAAAAATTAAATCCATAATCTCCAGAAAATCAAAATTTATTCAAAAATTTATGAATTCGTGGCACAAGTCTGGGGTAGTATTGAACAAAGTGGTCACTTTTATGAGGCGAATAAGTATGGCTAGCGAGTGAACCGTGAATGACAGATCGGCAGATCGCGACGATCAGTCAGTGAGTGGCAGACCTGAATATCCTAAATATTTATCGGCAGTCACATTCTTACCGATCTACACCATTAAGTGTAATTTATTTATTAAACTGTTGTGAGTTAGGTCAGAAAGAAAAACAAACTGCATTCATTTTGAAGTTTTCTTTGAGGGAATGCCTATCAACCTACTGAAGCGACCTACGTGTGTATTGTTACGATTTTGATGGTGTGGTAGAACTTTTCAATCCCTCGCACCTATCTTCAATTGTTTCACAACCGAAGAAAAGGCGAGAAGAGTCCCTACGTCTAGAAGAAATACCAGAATTCATCTTGTAGACTTTGAGGCCATTTACACTGCCGCATTGTATTGAGATTGAATTGTCCAAAAATCAGATTTAAGGAGAATTTAACCGCAATCTTCGGTGTAAATGGCCTCAGTGAGGCCTCTCATTGAGACCATTTACACCAAATTTGGACAATCACAACCAAATTTGGTCAATTAAGCCTTCTGCACACCTTTTAGACCAGAAAAATTTCATGAAGTCGAAATTTGAATCCCTTTATTTCCTACACCTTTTTGCGTATGTCTATCTCATTCTTTCGCTCTCTAAATTCGATTGAGCCAAATTGAATTTGGAATGATGTTCAAAAGAAGAAGAAGAGTGCGAAAAAATGTGATAGACATATGCAAAACGTGTGAGAAAGAAAGTTATTCGAATTTCGACTTCATGAAATTTTCCTGAACTAAAAGGTGTGCCGGAGCCATTACAAACGATTTTGCGATACAGTAGAGTCTCGCTATAGACCATCGCTCTATAGTCTACAATTTATCGACCGTTGATTTCAAAACACTGATTTTAAGTTAGGTTATGTTTTTTAGTATGCGACATGCATAATTATTTTAATATTTTTGGCAGTAGTTGTGATAATTGTGATCCACAATGAAGAGAGCAAGGATAAGTACCACAATCGCAAAGAAAGTGGAAGCCGTCGAGCAATTTCAATACTAAAAATCGTTGATAATTTTAAAAAATTACATGGACTATAGTGCGACCCAAGTGTCAAATTTGAAACCAAATATGGACTATAGCGAGACTCTACTGTAATTCAATCTCAACAAAATGCGGCGGTGTAAATGGTCTCTTTCATTTAGCATCACTACTAGGTTTTCTATCATTGTCCAAAGGCCATATAAGCCACTCCATTAGCAAGATGTTTTAATTCACAGGGGTCAGATGGACGACTTTTGAGGGATAAAGGAATTCTCCCCAACTAGATCACCCTCGGGCAAACCAAAGTGGATCTTTCAGAGATCACCTATAGACGAACTGGGGCAGATCTCCAGAATTTTAGTCTCTCAAATTCTAAAAATCTATCTAGTTTCTCGAAGAACTTACGAGTAAAATATTGCACTTTCTTACGCATTTTAAGCGTGCAATTGTATATGAATTGCTAGCAAGAATTATATAGACGACGATGATTGTATGGAGAGTAGAACCAAAAAACGGAGATGACAATAAAATTCAATTTTGTTCAATTATCCAGAAATCTTACATTTAGATGACCTGACAGTTTTTATAAAAAAAAATTTTGACAGAATTTTGAAACTTCCCTCTACAATTCGTTTCCTCAAAATGAAACAGTTCTAAGTGCATTTGATGTGTATCAGCATTTGTTGTTAACGTCGCATGATCACGCGTCATTTCCTACGGCTGCAGATACAAATAAAATGCAGTTAAAACACTTTCATAAAGAACGGTCATTATTAATTGTACCGGGATATTTTGTTACAATGTAATCATATTATGTTATATTGTTGTTGATCCCGTGTTGGAAGTATCTACAAAGTCCATTGTAGACCGCCAAGAGCCAACGGTCTTGCCTATTGCGCCACTGATTCCCGGTGATTGACTTCATCTTTCAAATATGCATTTAACAACATTTTAAATTTTCTACACTAAAAAAGAATTTCGTCTACTTAACAATAATAGTTTTGCAAAGTGATGGTCTTCTAAAGGATGCTTCTTCGTCAAAAGGATTTTGGGATTATTATTAATCGTATCGAGATATTTGTAAAACGTAATCATGTTATATTGATGTTTTATCCCGTGTTGGAAGAATCCGCTAAGTCGATTTGTAAGACCGCCCAGGAGCACTTTTTCCGTGATAAGGATGCTTCTTCCATGCTCCCAGAGTTTTTTGGGCAGAGGCGGTGCATTTTTATTACGTTATATCACAGTGAAAATGTTTTTTCTAAACATTCAGATCTTTGCACAGGGCGGGACTCAAACTCACAACTGTGAGAGTCGAGTCAGAGATCTCATCCGCCCAAGAACCAACGGTCTATTGCGCCACTGAGACCCCCGATTTTGGGATAAAAACCAGATCCATAAGAATTAGAGTAGTATTGATAAATCATGCCTCTCCTATTCTATCCCTTCAGTTGTACCACTATAAATCATGTTAAAAGAACGCACTATTATTGATATAATTATTATGTTCTACTTAACTCTTAAAATTTACAGGAAATTTTGCAATCATTTGCCAAAATTGTTTTTAAAATTCACGCTTCACACAAAAGTTGCAATTTGGATACGTTATGGTCCGGAAAGGTTTATCCTGTCCTATGATAAATAGTTTTTATTCTTCCTTATGCAAGTTAGTGATTAGGGATTTAAGCTACCCCGTGTTTTACTCAAAGTTTCCGATATTATAAGCTGTCCGATATAATGTTCTTTACCGTAATTGAAAATTAGATGGTCCATTTTATGTTTCCTGAAACACTGCTCAAAAATAAGCTGCCTCTTCGATTGCAAAAGTGCGAAATGACAATTTCAAAAGTCTCCAAAAAATGGCGCCAACCATGCTGTTAAAACTGACGCGTGTATTTAAATTAAATGGATTGGTTTAGCGATTTCGGAGGATTTTGTGCTGTTTTGAAGAAAAAAAAACTATCACCGTAAAGCATAATAAATTTTGAGAGGGGAGATATTCAGTTTTCTCTCATATTCATATTTGTCCTTACTGTTAGAAAAACATGTAAAATTTGTGTGTGAGTGAAAAAGGCAGTTGGCAGCGATTTTATGCTGATTTTTCATATTTTTGAAATATTCACCCCAAAAATCTATTGTTATAGTTTCTCTCTTTCTCATTTATTACTCACATGATGGTGGGTAAAAGGAAGCCATAGGAGGAAAAAAAACTCCATATACGATAGTTTCAGTTTTGCCCATTTACATATCCTTCAATAACTAATATAAAATTTCCATGTCGAAGCCCACTTGGAAGGAAAAATGAATTTCAATGCTATTTTGCTTTATTGTGTACTCTCCCTTTTTGCTATTATTTTTTTTTGTCTAGACTAAAATTCGCAATTTTCAAAAATACCACGAATTTTTTCTGTAATTTAATTTTATACATTTCTTTTAAACTACGCTTGAAAAGAGGAAAAGAACCCCCCTAATAGTTTTAGGGCAACAATTGAAGACATAAATTTCTTTTGGAGACATTTATCACACATTTCAGTGGTGAGATATAATTGATGGGTGTTAATTAGTAAACAATTCATTAAATATTCAATCGAACGCGTAAAAATACTTTAATATTCCACCACGATCACGCGCTTCTGATTAATTTTCGAGCCAACAAATAGAGAGAAAAAAAACTCTTTTCCTTCATTTTCCTCACCATCAGAAAAAAAACTTTCGAAATAATAACAATAAAAAAAAACCTCAACCCCCAAATATCGATTGAATCATTCACTTTCGTTCTCAATTTCTCGAAACAAAGGGAGGAATAAAATTAAATGTCTCTTTTTCTTTCTCTATTGCATGTTTCACAAACAATTGTCATGGTTTATTAAAATCTACTCAATTAGTATCAAATTGGAAAACTTTTGGAGAATTTGGAGAGTTTCTTGTTTAATAAATGTCATTGCTAATCTGTTAAATTGAATATGATTATGAGTGGAGAATTTTCATAGGAAAATCCATCAGAAAAAAATGAGACAAATTTGTCGCTGTCGTCTTCAAAAATTGCTGTACTTCTTGCAAAAAAACACTAATTAAAAAAAAATGTTTAAAAAGTGCAGCAAAATTGCGTATAAAATATTTTCTGGGCGTAAAACTACATCAAAAAAACATATTATAAATTACTAGGAAATAGATTTAATAAAAAAAAGATGGAAATTAAGAGAAATTTAAAAGTATTTTAAGCATTTGATTGTGTAAAATATGAAATTTGAGTATTTTCAAGAAAACATATTTAATCAAAGAAAAAAAGATTAATAGAAAATAGTAAGATGAAACATAGCCATTAAAAGA
Organism: Phlebotomus papatasi; assembly: GCF_024763615.1. NCBI lineage: Eukaryota > Metazoa > Arthropoda > Insecta > Diptera > Psychodidae > Phlebotomus > Phlebotomus papatasi. Next base: position 82,324,854 of record NC_077222.1, read on the forward strand.
ATTACAACAATCACATCAGGGAGATTCGATGTTTCTATTAAAGTGACAAAAAATACAAAATAAATTGCTAAAGTGTAAGTGGAGACAAAAAAAATCCTAATAGTTGTATTGTAAATGAAACGTATTGAAATTGATAGAATGAAAAGTGTGAAAAAAACAGAAGAACAAAAAGGATAAAAACCAACAACTATCAAAAGTACCTTTATAATGAGCATAAAATCAAAAAATGTGGCATTTAGAGTTTATTTTAACTCTAAACCACTCCTTATTGCATTAAAGAAGATAAAAAAAAAACTAAATTGAATATAGGAACTAATAACAATATACAGAATAAGAAAATTTTGAACAATAGAGAAACAATATTTTACTACAAAAAAAAGAAGAAATGATTAGATCAAAAGATAGAAAAAAAATAAAACGATTTAATGTCACTCGAGGAAATTTCCCCGATGCGATTTTCTCGCGATACAAAGGAAATTACAAGAGAAGAGAGAATGGAAAATATGTCAGGAATGTTATTTTTCAAAGCTAAAAAATAACAGGCATCAGTGAGCTTCTATAACATTATATTCTTTTTTTCTTCCTCCAAACCAAAAAATCTACCCCCAAAAAATTTTCAGCTTCATTCGACAATTCTGACGCTCACACAGCTCACGAGGGTTATAAATTGGGTTG